>NW_007252063.1:564281-571248 GCF_000164805.1 Carlito syrichta
CCACCGCAGCCTCGACCTGCTGGGCTCCGGCGATCCTTCCGCCTCAGCCTCCCGAGCAGCCGGAATTACAGGCGCGCGCTACCACGCCCGGCTGATTTTTGATTTATTGTAGAGATGAGGTCTCGCCGCCCAGGCGGGTCTCGAACCCGCGGGCTCAGGCCATCCACTCCCCTCAGCCTCCCAAAGGCGCGGGAGGACAGGCTGAGCCACCGAGCCCGGCTGTACCACATTTTTTTAACCAGTCCTCTTTTGATGGGCAGCACAGTCGATCCCATGTTTTTGCTACTGTGAACAAGGCCGCAATAAACAGCCAATAGATCCGTGAAAAAATGCTCAGCCTCACCAGTCATCAAAGAAATGCAAATGAAAACCACAATGAGGATGGCCATCATCGATAACTCAAAAAACAACAGATGCTGGAGAAAATGTGGGTAAAAGGAAACACTTTCACGCTGTTGGTGGGGGTGTCAACTAGTATGGCCCCTGTGGAAAACAGTGTGGCAATTTTTAAAAGGTCTAAAAATCGGCCGGGATCCGTGGCTCAGCCTGTAATCCCAGCACTTTGGGAGGCCAAGGTGAGTGGATTGCCTGAACCCACCGGTTCGAGACCATCCTGGGCAACTTGGCGAGACCTCATCTCTACAATAAATAATAATAATAAAAAAATCAGCCAGGTGTGGTAGCGCGCGCCTGTAGTTCCACCTACTTGGAAGGCTGAGGTGGAAGGATCGCCGGAGCCTGGCAGGACAAGGCTGCGGTGGCCAGGAGCGGCCACTGCACTCCCGTCTGGGAGACAGAGTGAGACTCCAACTCAAAAAAAAAAAAAAAAAAAAAAAGGTCTAAAAATCCACCTTTCATACAACCTTGCACCTGGAGGAACACAATCACTTGATGAAAAATATACCTGATTTTAATCTTAAGAGGGCATAATGTCTCATGCAGAGAATGAGGATAACTATTGTTGAGTTCTAGGTTATTTTATGCTTATAGACTTTAAAATGTACTCTGGGGGAGAAAAAATAATCTATATGTACAAAGTTTCCATGTGTCACTACACATAAGAAAGAATGATGGATATGGAAAAAGTACTTTTATCTCAGGGTGGTTGTGCAATGAATTAAATTATATATATATTGAACAATTATGACTAGAAGATATAAAATAACAAGAAGAACTACATGAGGCCATTGTCAATCTTTAAAATAATGTATAAATAAACTTATATCTACATCGTGTTAATAATTATCACACAGGCACACACACCTTAACAAGGACTGTTAGGTAACATGAAAAAAAGTTTTGATGTTCTAAAGTATGGTGAGATAAAGGTAATTCTTCTCCTTTTTGTATGTCCTTTGTTTTTATTATTATGTTATTTGCATGGTAATTAAACATTGTTGAAAAGAATTACTATAAACAGAATTATATTATGAGGGAATCAGATATTGCCCCTAGTTAATTGTCATGAGAATATTTACTGTCTAGGACTTCAATTTTGGAAGATCAAATTCAAATAACTAAGTGATTGCTGCAATTGAAATTAGTTTATATGTTACCCATATATAAGCACTCAACTGTTTCACAACATTCAAGCTTTGTGCTTGGTCTTTACGGTTCCTGGAATTATCCTGATCTCTGTCAAAGAACAACAAGCTACCCAATTACTCTATTAAATCACGTGAAGTCCCCCAAATAAATAGCAAATAATATAAATATAATACACACTCTAACTGGAAATTAGCTACTATAAAATTAAGCCACATGTAGTGAATAGACAGAAACTAAAATTAGTTAAGTAGACCAAAAATATTTGTTCAATATTTATAGGTATTAATATGATTATCTCATTAGACACAGAAAAAATATTCTATAAAATCTAACATCCCTTCTTGATAAAAACTCTTCAACACCTAGGTGTTGAAGGGACATTCCTTAAAATAATAGGAGCATCTATGACAAATCTGCGGCCAAATCACACTCCAAGAGTGGAAGCTGGAAGCATCGCACCTGAAAACTGGAACAAGACAAGAATTTCCAGTCTCACCCTTCCTATTCAACATAAAACAGGATGTCCTAGCCAGATGAATTAGACAGGAGAAAAAATTAGAGATATTCAAATATGAAAAGAGAAAGCGAAGTTACCCTCTTCCCTAGAGAGTCTGTCCAAAACTTCCTCACACTGATAAATGACTTTGTAAAGTCTCAGCATACAAAAGCAATGCACAAAAACGGGTTGCATTTCTATATGCCAACAAGAACCACGTTGTGAATCAAATAAAAAACACAATCACATTCTCAAGAACTACAAAAAACAAAACAAACAAACAAAACCTTTGACATTCCACCTAAAGAGGTGAAAGACCATTACAATGAAAACTGCAAAACACTCTTCAAAGAAATTAAGGCAGCACAAACAAGTGAAAAAAATGTTCCATGCTCATGGATTGGAAGAATCAATATCATCAAGATGTCAATTCTGCCCAAGGCAATCTACAGGTGCAATGCAATTCCTATTAAATTGCCAGCATAATTTTTCACAACCTAGAAAAGACAACGCAGAAATTCGTACAGTAGCAAAAAATAAACCCAAATCGCTAAAGCAATCCTCAGCAAAAGGAACAAAGCTAGACGAATCACACTTCCAGACTTTCAACTTTACTACAAGGCCACAATAACCAACACAGGATGGTACTGGTACAGGAATAGACATATCAACCAATGGAACAGAACAGCAAATCAGGAAATAAATCACGGACCTTCAACCAACACTTCTTCAACAAAGCCAATAAAAACAAATATTGGGGAAAGGAAACCATATGGTGCTGGGAACACTGAATGACCACATACAAAAGAATGAAACTGGATTCCTACCTATCATCATACACAAAAATCAACTCAAAATGGATCAAGTACCTCAAACTCTAAGAATCTTACAAGAAAATAGGGAACACCCTTCTGAACATTGGAGTAGGCAAGGAATTCATGGCCAAGTCCTCAAAAGCAAATGCAGCAAACGCTAACATTAACAGGTGGTACCTTATGAAACTAAAAAGTTTTTTGCACAGCAAAAATAAACCATCAAGAGAGTAAAGGGACAACTCACAGAATGGGAAAACATATTTGCAAAACTATGCATTTGACAAAGACCGAACATCCAGGAATCTACAAAGAACTCAAGCAAATTGACAGGAAAACAAAAACAAAAACAAAACAAAAAAACATTAAAAAGCGTGCAAGCCGGGCTCGGTGGCTCAGCCTGTAATCCCGCGCCTTTGGGAGGCTGAGATGAGTGGATTGCCTGAGCCCGCGGGTTCGAGACCCGCCTGGGCAGCGAAACCTCATCTCTACAATAAATCAAAAAATCAGCCGGGCGTGGTAGCGCATGCCTGTAATTCCGGCTACTTGGAAGGCTGAGGCAGAAGGATCGCCGGATCCCAGTGGGTCGAGCTGCGGTGGCCGGGAGCAGCCACTGCACTCCAGTCTGGGCGACAGAGTGAGACTCCAACTCAAAAAAAATAAAATTAAATTAAAAAAATATTAAAAAAAAAAAGTGTGCAAAGACCATGAACAGACGCTTCTTCAGAGGGAAACAGTCACATAGCCAAGAAACATGAAAATATGCTCAACCTCACGAATCATCAGAGAAATGCAAATCAAAACTACTCTCACACCAGTCAGGATGCCCATCATTAAAAAGTCAAAAAACAGCAGGTGTTGGTCAGGCTGTTGAGAAAAGAGAACACTGTTGGTGGGAATAAAGCTAGTTCAACCTTTGTGGAAAGCAAAGACACCTGTGAATGGATGTTCACTGCAGCACTATTGACAATAGCAAAAACATGGAACCAACCCAGATGCCCATCGAAAGAGGACTGCATAAAGAAAATGTGGTACATATACACAGTGGAATACTACACAGACATAAAGAACAAAATCATGGCCTTTGCAGCAACACGGATGCAGCTGGAAGCCATCATTCTAAGTGAACTGTCCCAGAAACAAAAAACTCATGCTCTCACACATCAGCAGGCCCTGATCACAGGACACACGACCACAAAGGTGGGAACAACAGACATGAGACACTGCTAAAGGAGGGAGGGAGGAGAGAAAGACAAGGGACGCACATCACACACTGGTACCAGGTCCACTGCCGGGGGAAAGGGGGATAACTAGAAACCCAAATCCCACCTGCATGTCATTTACCTATGGAGGGAATCCTTACAACTCCAAATAAATAAAATAATTTTAAAAATTGCATGTTCATTTCAAAAAACAATCATTATCAGAGGTATTAACACTGCACACCTTTAAAAAATACTAGTGTATGCTAAATTATGCAATGTCTAAGAATTAATCCATTGATTCATTCTCATAATTTATGATGCACTGTTCCAGATGAGGGGGGAGTTCCTAAGGAGAGTCTCTCTCTACCCCCTCACTGGAGAGTTGGGAAATACGAGACAAAATACGATTAGCACATAATTCAGTTTGTGCGAGGTAGGATAATTCCATGAAAAGAGTGATGTCTACTTTTGAATTTTAATGAAGCATTAGCTTTGTTTCTGTGAAAATAAGACAATGTGAGGTATACTCTCTAGGCAGAGCAAACAGCCTAGGCAAAACCAACATGAGGAAAAGCTAGAATTGATCAATGGTGGCCCCTAGGATAAAATTGCTCATTTTTCATATCTCTAGCTTTTGAAACCCCTGCACTAATACATATGGTAAAGCTTTCTCCTACGTCAACAGTAGCACTAAAAACATCTAGAGTATTAAAAGCACTGAGATGTGGCTTGAGATTTCCACTAAAATGTTAGCACCCCATTTATAAAGTGTCGCAAAAAATTATGTTTTATTTAAATTAATTATTGAAGTTACAAAGCAATAGATCATTGAGAAACACACACACACACACACACACATATATATGTATTTCCGTGGGATTTATATTAATTGGTAATGACAATTTTCAATACATGTGACTCTAATTTTGAAAGTAATTCATTGCACCAAGGGTCAACAGATAATGCTTAGACATGTTATAGATTTACTCAGAAAAATATCTCTAATCCAAATTTCTTTGAACTATTGTGAGAATCTCAACCTGTGTTGAACATGTAGAAATATGCTTTAAAAGCTAGTTAATTCTCTTAATTTTGTTTTAATTATTACTTTTATACCCCATTATTAATAACTGTATCTCTATATGTTTGCTGTCTTATTTTTTGATAAACATTGATACGTTTATAGTTATGAAATAGATATCCTAGAAGACAACTTTAAGTAATGACTGCTTATAAAACATTAAAGTTTCCCTAAAAGAGCTTAGTTTGAGGTTTTGACCTTATAGCAGCAAATTAGGTGGTAAGTTGGTAATATCTGTTTATGATTCCAAATGGCAAAGTGTAAATCAGAGACTAAGCAGATCACGAGAGTCTTTTAAAGTAATGTTAACAAGCTTAAACTTTATTCTTAAAATGATGAGAAAAATATTTCTTCATAGCATAGATAATACTTTTTAGGTTGTGGGATGATTTTATTCACACTCATGAAAATACAGCAGTCAAAATGTGTTAGGTGAATATAATTAAAAGTTGCAGATGAATAGAAAACATATGCTTATAATTTTAGTAACACAACAAATGCATAAGGAGTTCACAAAGCAACTTTAATACAAATCTAAAACAGGAAGGCATATTTGGGTTGGTCAACGCAGAAACTGATATTCTGGCAATACAATGAAGTGTGGAAAAGATCATAGCACTGATTTTCCCTACTCTAATATGGTGAAATAGCAAAGACTTGGGACGTAAAGGAGCATTAAACATTTTCATCATGAAAGTCATAGTTCCAGCTTTAAATTAAATATGACAAATTTGTATGAAAGAGTTTTAATGTAATGCACTCCAATTCAGTAGCATCAGCAAGACAGTATAGTATAGTTCTGAGGAGGAAGGAAAGCTTACAAAAAATACTCAAGTAAGAACAATTCACCTGGGAGTCAGGTAGTAGCTTCCTGTCACATCTCCCTGCTTTTACAGGTAAAAAGATTTTTATAAGCCGGGCTCGGTGGCTCAGCCTGTAATCCCGCACCTTTGGGAGGCTGAGGTGAGTGGATTGCCTGAGCCCGCGGGTTCGAGACCCGCCTGGGCAGCGAGACCTCATCTCTACAATAAATCAAAAAGCAGCCAGGCATGGTAGTGCATGCCTGTAATTCCGGCTACTTGGAAGGCTGAGGCGGAAGGATCGCCGGCGCACAGCAGGTCGAGGCTGCGGTGGCCGGGAGCGGCCACTGCACTCCAGTCTGGGCGACAGAGTGAGACTCCAACTCAAAAAAAAAAAAAAAGATTTTTATAAATATGCTTTGCTTTCTTTACTATATGTATGAATATGTATTCTTTCATGATGACTGCATTGCATTGTTCTTTCTCTATATCGGCCATTTACTATTTCTCAACAAATTTTAAAGGATTGAAATCAGAAAAAACATGGTTACAGTATAATTAATCTAGACACAATATCCCAATAATTGTCTACATGTGTTTGGAATTTGCAATACCTCTACATAATCAATAAGTTAATGAAGAATCACAATGAAAATTTATAAATAATTTGAGCTGTATGATGATTATACATTACTTATCTAAATATGTCAAAGAGAGCTAAATTATGCTTATTTGGCCTTTTGAGTGTTTCATGCAAACATAGGAAAAGAAGAAAGGCTGGAAGACTAGGACTTTAGCATCTATATAAAAAAAATCAGCATAATAAACTCGAAGAAAGTAGAAGAAAAGCAATAAAGAGCAGAGCTATATGAATTAGGAAACCAAAGATAAGGCCAACAAAGTTACAAAATGAGTCATGGAAAAGACTAATACAATTGATTAAACCCCACAAAGCTGGTCAAAGAAAAGAAAAATAATAAAGGATAAAATAAAGGCAGGAATTTTTTTTCTTTTTTTTTTTTTTG
>NW_007252063.1:571376-701313 GCF_000164805.1 Carlito syrichta
GCTCCCGGCCACCGCAGCCTCGTCCTGCTGGGCTCCGGCGATCCTTCCGCCTCAGCCTTCCGAGTAGCCGGAATTACAGGCATGCGCTAACACGCCCGGCTGATTTTTTAATTTTATTGTAGAGATGAGGTCTCGCCAAGTTGCCCAGAGGGGTCTCCAACCTGCGGGCTCAGGCAATCCTCACCATAACCTCCCAAAGTGTGGAATTACAGGAGCCCGGCTAAGGCAGGAATTAAAAAGGAACATAGCTTTTGTTACTATAGACATTAAAAAGCACACAAGAGAATTATGAACTGTATTCAAAGCAATTTGAAAAGATGGATGAAATAAATCAATTCTTGGGGAAAAAAGACAAGACACCAAACCTAAAAATACCCAGGAATAAGTATACCAAAAGGTATGCAAAATCACTACAAATAAAACAATAGTGAAAGAATTAAAGAATATGTAATAAATGGAGTTCTATAAGATGGTTCATGGATTGAAAGACTCAATATTACCAAAATGTTAATTCCTCTCAAATTGATCAATGCACTCAATGAGACCTAATCAAAATCCTAAAACATTACCTTATGAAACTAGAAAAATGGATCCCACAGTTTATGAGGAAATGACAAGGGTTGAAGAAGCTTTGCTCTACTGATGACCATCTCTAATAAAGTCACTGCAATTAAGAGAGTGAGGTAGCCGGGCTTGGTGGCTCAGCCTGTAATCCCACCACTTTGGGAGGCCGAGGTGAGTGGATTGCCTGAGCCCGCGGGTTCGAGACCCACCTGGGCAACTTGAAGAGACCTCATCTCTACAATTAAAAAAAAAAATTAGCCAGGCGTGGTAGCAGGCACCTGTAGTTCCAGCTACTTGGAAGACTGAGGCGGAAGAATCGCCGGAGACCTGTAGGTTGAGGCTGCAGTAGCCAGGGCCACTGCACTCCAGTCTGAGTGACAGAGTGAGACTCCAATTCAAAAAAAAAGAGAGTGAGGCGTTGGTAAAAAGATAGACAAATCAAGTAATGGAAAAGCATGGAGTCTAAAAATAGGCCTGTGCACACGAGTTTTCTTTAGAATAAAGTTGGAACTGCAAAACACGAGTGAAAAACAGTTCTGGAGCAAATGCATATTCACATTTAAAAAAAGAAAAAAGAAAGGTTTATCTCACCATGCAAATAAATTAATTACATACTGTTGTAGATTGAAATATGAAAGGCAAAATAATAAGCCTTCTAAGATATCATAAACAATAATATCTGAAAAATGAATAAATAAAAAATATCTTAAAAATGATTGAAAATTGTGGTACATGTACATGATAGAATATTACACAGCCATAAAGAAGGACAAAATTATGAACTCTGCAGCAACTCGGATGGACTTAGAGGCTATAATCATGAATGATCTCTCACAGAAACAAAGAACTGGGTATCACATGTTCTCACTCATTAGCGGACCTTGAACAACTATGGTAACACTGTAAGAAAGGGTTTGACAGAGTGGAGACCTTAGCAACAAGGGTGTCTGCGTAATGATCACTTGCATACTTAGCCCTGAATTGTACTCCACTTATTTAAAATAAAAAAATGTTAACAAACCTGTAGGTCTATCTTATCAAGCAAATAAATTAATCACCTATTGCTGTTCATTTAAATATGAAAGGCAAAATAACAAGGTTTCTAAGATATCATCTAAAATAATATCTTCGTGTCTTTGGTGTCGTAGCCATGATTTCCTTCACAGGACACAAGAGGATCAATGAGAAGAGGGGGGAAAATGACATGATGGGCTGTAGTAGCATGACCATATTCTGTGTTTTACAACAGGGGTCTTCAATCCCACACTGGTCTGTGGCCTGTTTGGAAGTGGGCCACCCAAAAGGAGGGTGAGCAGCAGACAAAGAAAGCCTCATTTGTATTCATAGCCGCTCGCGTGACTGCTGGCTCCGTCTTATGTCAGATCAGCCACGGCATTAGATTCTCATAGGTGAACGAACCCTATTGTGGGATCTAGGTTGCACGCTCCTCTGAGACTCTAATGCCTGATGATCTGAGGTGGAGCTGAGGTGAAGATGCTGACACTGGGAGCGGCTGCAAATGCAGACGAACTTGAGCAGATGAGCAGGGAGGTGTCACTAACTGCACAACTCCCCCTCCTCCCCATCTTCCATGAAACTGGTCCTTGATGGAAAAAGTTGGGGAACCACTGATTTACAGGACAATAATAAAAGGGAAAGGGGGAAAGACATTTACACCTGTAACCATACAAATTTTTGTCCAGAATATGCATTCATAGGCATTCTACTTAAAAGATGAAAAATAAGCAAAATACTTGCCAATATTTCAGAAAAGAGAATACCCAAACGTCCAACAAATACACAAGATCTGGTTTGATCTTATTACTAATCAGGAAATCGCAACTTAGTATTACAGTAAAACTCAGCTACTTGATTACCAGAATGGATACAATGTTCAAAACAAAACAAAACAATAGCCAGTTTACTGACTGTGGGAAATTATGAGGACATTCCTGTCCAACTAGTCCTACCGTTTTGGAAAACTATTATCTACCGAAATGAACATATGCATATCCTGTGGCTCAGTATTTCCTCTCCAAACAGAAATGTGGGTCTTGATTCACTGGGATACTTAATACAAACATGTTCAAGGCCAAATTGAAGCCAGTCAGAATTAGAAAACTCAGCTGCATATTGTATCAGTAAGCGCAAGTCAGAAATATCTAGATTTGAATTCAGCACGACTACTTCTCAGCCACAGGACCTTGGGCTATTTCGTCAAACGTTATGATGTGGTTTTTCCATCTGCAAGAGTTGAGTCATTCTCCTCATTTCACAGTGATCATGTGATAAATTAGACCGGGAACAGAAAGTATCCGCCGTGATACTGGGTTCATAAGTGTGCTCTCAAATATGTTAGTTTTATCATTGGCAGAAGTTATGAGTTCTGTGTGCTTTCAATTCCCAAATATGATCGATTTATCCCTATTCAAGATATCAGTCATTCATCAAAAATTTTTAGAGTATTTTTTTTTTTTTGGTACCTAGCCATGCAAGAGATAACATTGAAGTAAAGGTGTTTGTTCTCACTTCAATCTATTTTGTAAGACAGTTATGGTTTCTGTTGAAACTTAATGGTACACATTTATTTTTAATATAATAGTCTATGCCCCAGACCACAGAAATTTTTATATTTAAATGAAAAAATAAATTTCTAGGAATGATATACATGGTATAATAAAATTTATCATATCTGGATAAGAATTTTGAACCCATGCAAATACTACTAAGAATTCTCTATATAACTAAACCTGTTCAAACACAACACATGAATAGTTAATAACATATGGAAAACGCATCTCCATTAGGCTGAGGAAGACAGATTCAAAGTTAATTTGCACATATTTTTGCATTGTTTGTATTTTCCTGACTGGAGGAAATACAGGGTCTCTTTTTCCACTCAGCTATTTAACATTTTATGCTTCTTTGCTTGCTCCATACTAACATTCAAAGGCACAGACTAATTTTGAAGAAATCTGGTCAACAAACAGTTACCAAGATATATTTTCCATTTTTGGCATAGTCTATTTTGAAACTAATTGGCAACTGGAAAAACCTTTTATAAGCAAACAACTTCTCTCATTTTAATTGAATGTCAATAAAATTCTCAATGTCAGCATGGGTGACAGAAATGTGGGATTTCATTAAAGCAGTCTACAAGTCCCAGAACCAAGGGCTTAGCACTACTTAAACAAATATCAGCAGGGAGCAAGCAGTGCTTCTGACCTGGAGAAGTGACTCTTTAATTCCGTCAGCCGGTTTCTCTAAAGTACAGTCCCAGACCCACTGCACCAGATTCATATGGTAGGCTTATAAAAACTGTAGATCTGTAGCTTATTCACATCTGATTCGGATGGGGTAGAGAAACCTATGATTTTTAACAAACTTCCCTACTGATTTTATGCACACTAAATTTAAAGAACCTTTTATCAAAATTTAAGTAAAATCCTTAAACTTTTGTCATCACTATTTGAGAACCTCAGAGCAAAAAAAAAAAGCTTGAGAGGGGGATTCAGGTGGTGTTTGAGACCCTTCCCTGACTTCATGTGTGTTTTGAACTTAGAAGCCTGCAACAGTAGAAACGCAAGTGTAGCCAGGCTCGGTGGCTCAGCCTGTAATCCTGCGCCTTTGGGAGGCTGAGGTGAGTGGATTGCCTGAGCCCGGGGTTCGAGACCCGCCTGGGCAGCGAGACCTCATCTCTACAAAAAAAAAAAAAAAAATCAAAAAATCAGCCGGGTGTGGTGGCGCGCGCCTGTAATTCCGGCTACTCGGAAGGCTGAGGCGGAAGGATCGCCGGAGCCCAGCGGGTCGAGGCTGCGGTGGCCGGGAGCGGCCACTGCACTCCAGTCTGGGCGACGGAGTGAGACTCCGACTCAAAAAAAAAAAAAAAAGAAACGCAAGTGTGAGTGGAAGTTTCCCTTTTAGTTCTCAATTCCTAGTCCGAATTCCGGCATGTTTCAGTTCCCACTTGCTACTTGACACTTCACCTCTGTTATCTAGCAAGTACTTATGATCCACTCACCCTCCATTGAGCCACTCACTTGTCAAACCTCAAGGGCAAAGGCAAAATAACCTGGCACATTGTTACTTCAATATTTCCAATTACACCATCTGTATCTTGAAGTGGGAAGAAATCCTAACGCTCTTTCCAACATGCTTTGGAAAGGAGTGCTTCTTGGGAATGCGCTTTCGCCAAAAGCAAGGCATTGTACATGAAATCATCATTGGCCTGAAAAGAAGTGATGTTAAGTGACAACGGAAAGAGACATTCCCTTTTGGAAGGGAGAGGACTCTGCCTCACAAGTGACATAGGAGTATATGGTCAGAGCAACGAACAGTTCTACTCAAACAGGAAGGTTAGCAAAGTGAATACATAGTGTGATTATTTATAAGGATGCCGAGACCAAGCTATTCTTTGGCACTAACTGCGTTGCAATTATAACAGACTTGTTTAGTGTTCTTTTGGGCTTATAATCACCACAGTAAAAAAAAAAAAATCAGTCTATTCCAAATAATTTTGTATATTAAGAAAGAAGCCGACAACTGCTAAGTTAGATCCTCGTTATTTCATTTATGTGTCTACTTGTGAGTTCACTGCTTGACTAATATACAAATTAGCTAAAGGTAAAGTTAAACCTGTTGCTGAAACCCACAGTAGGTGGAAGGGAATGTGTGTTGGAGAGAAACTCTAGACTACTTCTAAAAGCAATTAGCAGGACATGTTGAAAACATAACACGTTTGACTAGATAGAAGGAAAACAGGTAAGTTCAGCCACAGGAAAGACTTGAAAGGACACTGCTGATTGTGTTGCCAGGCAACCCTAAAAGCTTTACATTTCACTATCCATAATAATAGATTCTGCAGAGTTGGTCTCAGAAAAACAAAATAATCTGGATTCTATCCCAGTGCCTGAGCAACAAGAAAACAAAACAAAACAAACAAACAAACAAAGAACACATGAGGGAAAATCATGGTCTCTGTTGGTGTAATTTCCTGCCCTTCTTTCTATTATTAAACAAATAAATAAAAAGGTTTTCACTGGACAGTAAACTCCTCAAACTAAAAGTAATGAGGTAATCAGAGTTTTGGATTCTCAAATGTCATGTTCTTCCGATTTTAGAAGGAACTGAAGTGAGCAGCAGAAACTGAAGGGGGATATTTCTCCATCTGTGCCACCTCCCTCTGACAAATAAGCAAGTTCTCTGACATTTACAAGCTGAAAACTAAACTACTTTGCAAAAGAATATTTGATAGGGAAGGTGGGACAACTTAAGAGTACAACGTTCTATGGAGAATGCATCTACATAGCAGAAAACAACACTAATAGCCACTATTTTTTAAAAGGATCCTCAATTAACCACATTTATTTATGTGATCAAAACCAGATTCCTCACAAATCCCTTTCCACAACCAAAACATATAAGCAAAACCCAGAAAAATAACAAATTTGGGGTTTTAAGTTTTATTATTTAAAAAAACTGATGCTTTTTTTTTCCTCTTGAAAAACTTATTGTCAAGGAATATTACATTTGTGGATAATTGTGACTTTGGGCAAGGATTATATTTAATAGCTGGTAATTTTTTTTTTTTTTTACTTTGGTTGATATTTAACCATCCTTTGGTTAAACGATTGCAGGGCAATTGTTCAGACATTGCCTCTTTCCCCCAAATCTGGCTTCTTTCTGCCCCTCCCCCAGGGAGTAGCCCTTGGCCAAGGCTGATCTCGGCAGGATGCTCCTATGCTCAGGAACAAGTCGTGGGGATGATGCAGGTGACCCAGCAACTTAAAGATGATGTGGCTATCACACTCAGTCAATGCGATGGTAGACACTGTACAGGAACTGGAGTCATTAACTTGCTCTATTACAAAACTGTTTGCTGTGCTGTCCAAAGGCACAGATTCTTTCATGGCCCACTCGCTGCCATTGGCGACCCTCTTGCAAGTGTAATAAAGCAGTGGTTTCCAACCTCTTTGGCATCAGAAGTCAGTTTTGTGGAAGACAGTCTTTTCGGCGGGGGGAGGGAGATCCTCAGGCATGAGCTTCTCACAGGAGTGCACAGCCTAGATCCCTCGCGTGCTCATTTCACAACAGGGTTGGCGCTCCTGTGAGAATCTAATGCCGTGCTGATCTGACAGGAGATGGAGCTTGGCTTGTCCCACTCCCTCATCTCCTGCTGTGTGGCCCAGGGTTCCTAACCAGTCAAGGACCGGCACTGGTCTGCAGCCTGGGAGTTAGGGATCCCTATGAGAAAGCAATGTCACTTCCAGGCGCCTTCTTTGGAATAGGTAAGCATGATGCACAAGCCCTCTCATATTTGGGTCTACTACATTATATTTATTGAAAAAAGCAGTTACTATACACATTTGAAAAATCACATTTGCTAAATATTTATGTTTCCCGCATATTGGAGGGGAGATGTTCGATTTGATTGAATTACAAAGATTATTTATTTTATAAATGGAATGCAATTTGCTAAGAGCATTTAAGTAGCAAATAAATATTAGATTACAGTGTGTTGAATCTTTCCTTGACACAACATGTTTATCTAGCTTCTATCTATCGCTGCTTATCTAGAATTCTCCAAATGTCTTCCCTGTCCTCACAGAAATCTGGCTTCTGCCTTCACAGAAACTGCCCTTGTTAAAGCCCTTGACTTTCCAAAGCAAACTCTGAAGGGCTGTTTTCAGTGAGACTCATTTACCTGAGGCACTTGACACTCTTGACCGCTCCTTTCTTAAAAATTTCTTCTTCATCTTCAGAGATAATGTGGTCTCTGGTTCACATCTCTCTGACTCCGACTCTGTTTTCTCTGTGTTCCACTTCTCAGCTCGTTCCTCAAATCTTCAAGTTTCTCAGAAGGGAATAACATCTGCTCTTTTTGCCTGCCGGTAACTCCATGTCCCTTCCTCTGAAAGTGTCTTCCCACGCTCTCAGTCCTTGTGCTCTAGATGGGCTGACTTCAGGGGTGGGCGGGTAACCAAGATGGGCCAACCAGAGCACTGAATCCCCTTTGTCACAGCAATCAACTATTCGTGGATGGACAAGGGACCCAGGGCAATGCATGTAAAACAGGATCAGGTTATTTCTCCTTTAAGTTGCACAAAGTCCCGCAGGGAATGCAATATTTGGCTAGAAACGATCTGAGATCAACTAGAAAATTACTCAATGTACTTTCCTTTTGCTAAAAACTATTCTTCCATATCGTCACTTGAGATTCTTAGAAACCAAATATCAGATTGGCTCAGATCTTTAAGGACAATATTATTTATTTTACTCTAATTGTACGTTTTGTCTTGTCTTATCTTTCATGTTTTGTTGCAATTTTAACGGAGATATGCAGGGTGCTCACAAAAGAACTTCAGTCGGTTTAGACATTTACTACTTTTTGGATTGATTCTTGGTATAAGAATTCACATAAAAATTGAATATTGTGCACAGGTATCAAATTGTTGTCCTTTGGAAAATCTGGATACCTGGTCCTCTCTGAAATTTATCTTCAGTCGTTTCATAGTCTTGAAGTTTCTGATCTTCTTCTCTCTGCAGTCTATACTCTCGTCTTCAGTCGCAAAACATACAAGAGTCCCATTCCCGACTGTTATATTTCAAAGGTGTTTAGGGCTTATCCCTTAGGATCATCAGCCGTATAGTGTGGTCCATTTTCCTTTTTCATATGGTAAAAATAAATTACAGGTAAATAAAAAAATACGACTTTCAAGTGTTAGAGTGATGCTTTACAAATTGAATGAAAGGTGTCTCATGAATAAAATTCATATTTCTTCTATTAATTTTAGAGATAAACATTATTCATAATAAAATATGAAACAACATATGGGGAAATTGACAGAGCTGCATTCGTTAAATATATCTTGTTCAAATAAAATAGATTAAACCACAGGTTAATCTGTTTAGAGATATAAAAATAAATGCTTCATATTTGCATAGCAAGTTATGAAAATAAGACAGAGAAAGTCAAATATCTAGAGACTTGTATAAAAGAGTTTGAAAATCTGCTATATACCTAATAATGGAAGTGTTCATATATTTCCGAAATTTTATCTCTTACATATTTTTTGTTATTATAGGAAACATTCATAGAGACAAGTGCATCAAATGCAATTTGACCGTTTTACAAATAATTATAAAGTGTTCGTCCATGTAAGCACTGCCTACATGAGAAAAAAAAGAAAAAAGAATTACTTCACTCTAGAAACCCTCATGTCCTCTCCCAAACATTGCTTCTTTCCATTCTATGAAAATACTAACCTAGATAGCAATAATTCCCTTGCTCCTTGCTGTTTGTTTTACCACTTGTAAAGGTATGCATCACAAATAATGAAGTTTAGATTTACCTGCTTTTGCGTCCTCAAAAAAATCACATATATTTTTACTTCTTTAGCTTAAGTTATATTTGTAAGCTACAGTTATGTTCTTGAGTGTGTAATAGTTAAATTATTTTTATAGTCTTTTTTTTTTTTTTGAGTTGGAGTCTCACTCTGTCGTCCAGACTGGAGTGCAGTGGCCGCTCCCGGCCACCGCAGCCTCGGCCTGCTGGGCTCCAGTGATCCTTCCGCCTCAGCCTTCCTAGTAGCCGGAATTACAGGCATGCGCCACCACACCCAGCTGATTTTTTGATTTATTGTAGAGATGAGGTCTCACTGCCCAGGCGGGTCTCGAACCCGCGGGCTGAGGCAATTCACTCACCTCAGCCTCCCAAAGGCACGGGATTACAGGCTGAGCCACCGAGCCCGGCTCTTATAGTCTTATAGTATATTGCAACTACAAATCCACAATTAATTATGCATTCTACTTGTGGTGAGCAGGAAGGCTTTTATTTTTTCCTTTTAAGAGTGCTATTACGACTATTAACCATTTACGGTGCTTTTATGAATATTTTAATGTATGCATTTGGACACCCATGAACATGAGTTTCTCTAGGGCATTTACTGAGTTTAGGTCACAGGGTATGTCTATCCACACGTTACATAGATTAAGGCCAAAGGGGTTGCACCGTGTATTATATAATTAAAAGATAAATGTTTTATATCTCCTTCGTAAGTGGAATTACTGTAAGTTTAGGAAAAATGTTTGAAAATACAGACTATAATTTCTCTGTAAATGCTTTAGTATTAGTCAATCTAACCTTGAGGAGTGATGAATAATTCTCAGGAATGTGGAACCAAAGTTTACCTATTACTGGACACAACTTTAATGTCAAAATAAATTAATAAAGATCTGCCAGTGTCATCCCTCTAACTTTTAATGCACTATTACTTGAAATCTGCTTCTAAAAAAGATATAATGAATTATTTACAGTATCTCAAAATCTTCTTTGTGGGAATCTCAAATAAGTTTAAATAGATTATTTATATTTTCAGAATTAAAATTATTTCTGCATGATTTCTTATAACCTGAAGTCTGGCAATGTAAGTATAATTTAGAATGCTCTGTATAACTTTAGTTTTCATAATAATTCAAATGTTCATTTTGTCTTTAATATACAACCCCTTCACTTTCAGTGGATTGTTAATCAAAGTTGAAGGAAAGGATGCATTTTAAGATGTATAGGATCGAAGGTTTTCAGTTTTTCATCTGCTAAATATTTTTACCTTGCTAAAATAAAACATAAAATTTAATAAATATGGTTTGAGAGCGGATTTAATTTAGTATAATTCAATCATTTCATATACGTGTGTGTGTGTGTGTGTGTGTGTGTTGAAATGATGAGATCACTGTTCAAAGCTTTGAGTTTACTTTTATTAAAGACATATAAATTATTCTCTTGGGCAATTTCTAGTCTGCTTAAATCAGTTGATTCTTACCGTATGCTATGGCAATTGTCTATATGATTCCTTTGTGTGAATCCCATGCCAAATGACTGTGAATAAAGCAAGGTGGATTTGTTATACAGAACTTAATGATGGTGGAAAATAGAAAGTTTAAAATGCGTCTTCCTGTCTAGACACCATTTGAATCGTGGGCACTTGATGTGGTGCCCTGTCACCATCTTGTCAGCAAGAACAAATGCTCAAAACCAACTGACCAACTGTCGCTTCCCTAGAAAATATGATCCCCTTAAAAAAATTAAGTCAAGAACTTGCTGAAATCTTTAGGAAAAAAATATGAGGGTAAATTTCTTCCATGATCTGCCAACCAATGATCAGGTTGACTCCAAACTTCTTTAAATTGCTTCAAGTTTTGTCCAACCCAATTCTCTGCTTCTTAAAAATCCTTCTCCCCTTACATGTAATATCCCATCAAGAATCTGTCTTTAGTTTTTTTTTTTCCTTTTTGTGTATGTCCTATTTTTCAATGGGTTTATTTCTCTCCCTTCAGTCATTTCCAGTTACAGAAGTAACTGGGAAATTTCATATAAAGTGTAGATCTCTCTCTGAGTACCATGTTTGTCTTTTTGTTTCGGGGTTTTTTGTTTTTGTTTTTGTTTTTTGAGAAAATGGGATTCATTGAGAGGAGAGAAGTGCTCCCACAGTGGGAGGGGACCCCAGGGGGCTGCCCCATGTTTGTCCTTTTGGCTCCTTGCAACCTATTCTACCAACCCCTCAGACTCAGCATGTCAAATCAGACTAGAACTTCTGGCTAGGATGGAAGTCTTCTGCCTTAAGTAACTATGCCCCAGACAAAGTATGTGAAATAACTTTTTTTTCCCAGACATTAGGCAACAGGTAGTATAGGACTATGATCCCTGTGATAACTAAAACAGAAAAGTTGAGCCATTCAATTATAACTTATATTTCTTAGAGGAAGTTTCTAGACCAGAAAATAGTTAATCCAAACAGAATCCCATTATCTTGTTAAACTGAGGAAACAGAAATCAAACTTTGGAGGGACCAAGGAAACTCGATTTTGCAGCCAGAGTAAGACAGAGTGAGCTAAAGTGACAACTCTGTTGATCTGAAGAGAACTCCCCCAAGTCCTTCCTTGAGCAAAAGAACATTCATAAGAAAAAACTACCCGAATCCAAGAAAATAACCACAAGAAAGAAATGGGTAGAAAATTTCTAGAGCTCTCATATGGCTGGGAATTATTCATCTTTTCACTTGTCACAGGGAAAAGACTTTATAACACACAAGACATCAGGTAGAATCCTCAGAAGAATATTTCCTAAGTTTGGAAGCTAAATAGCCCTAGTCTAAAGGTTTCTCAGAAACCGAGAAAGCTTTAAAAAACAGGTTGAAAAATGAGTTTATGTGATTAGGTTCTTAGAAATGGGAGGGCTCAGGAAGAGAAAAAAATACTTGGAGAAATATAGCCAGAATGGTTCCAAGTTGCTAGTGTTTTGTTGAGGATGTTTGTGTCTGTGTACATCAGCGATACTGACCTATAGTTTTCTTTTTTTGTTGCCTCTTTGTCTTTTGTAGCAGGGTAATGCTGCTCTCGTAGAAAGAATTAGAAAGAGTTCCCTCCTCTTTAATTTCTTTTTTTAGAATAGTCTGAAGAGAATTGGTGTTAGTTCTTTGAAAATTTGGTACAATTCAGCAGTGAATTCATCAGATTTGGGACTTTTCTTTGTTGAGAAATTTTTATTATTGCTTTAATCTCTTTACTTTTTATTGGTCTGTTCAGGCTTTCTGTTTCTTCCTGATGCAATTTTGGTAATTTGTATGTGTCCAGGAATTTATTTCCTCTCGATGTTCTAGTTTGTTAGTTATATATTTGTTCATAATATTCTTTAATGACCTTTTGTATTTCAGTAATATCAGTTTAATGTCTTTTTCATTTCTGATTGCATGTGGGTCTTCTCTCTTTTTTTCTTGGTTAGCTTAGCACATGGTTCTTCAATTTTGTTTATTATTTTTTTCAAAACAACTTTTTGCTTCATTGATCAAATATCTATTTATCTACACACACATCTGAACAAAGGAAAACATAATTAGTACATCAAAGGATACCTGTATTTGCATATTTATCACAGCACGGTTCACAATAGCAAAAATATAGAATTGATAGATTTTCTTTAATCATAAAGAAATTGTAGCATACATAAACAACAAAAGAAATACTATTCTGCCACACAAAAAAATAAAATGAAACACACCATTTGCAGCAACACAGATGGAATTGAAGGTCATTATGTTAAATGAAATAAGCCAGGCACAATAAGACAAATATTGCATGTTTTCACTCATATGTGGGAGCTAAAACTTTTGCTACTATGGAGGTAGAGAGTAGAATGATGGATACCAGAGGCCAGGAAGGGGTGTGGGCGGGAGGAAGGAGATGAAGAAACACTGGTTAATGAGTGCGAACAGATAGAAGTTATGAGTTCTAATGTTTGATAGCAGAGTAGAGTAACTATAGTTAGCAATAATGTGTTGAACATTTCGAAGCAGCTAGAAGAGGGGACTTGAAATGTTCCCAGCACACAGAAACAATAAACGCTCAGGGTGATGGATACCCCAAATGCCCTGATTTGATCATTATGCTTTCTATGCATGTAACAAATGCTCATATGTGTCTCATAAATATGTAAAATACTATGTTTCAATGAAAATAAAGTTTTAACTAATGAGAAATGCAATATATTCATGATATAGAATATTGCTCAGCAGTAAAAATAACTGCATTACCGATTTGTACAAAAACTGAATGAATTATAAAGGTAGTGATTACATATTTCAGCCCACAGAAGTGGTATGGACAAGAGAATGGAGTGGTGAGAAAATATGTGCTTTATAGCAAGTACCTGTTAGTAACTGGATAAATATCTGTTTCTCTGTGTATAGTGATTTGGCTTGAATGTAAAACAGAAGATACTGGCAGCTCATGGTATGATTCAGTTGGATTTACTTATGGTGTTTGAAAGAATTTTGTCAGGGTGGCAAACGTTATACAGAACTATTTTGATGATAAAGTGAGTCTTAAGCACTTAGAACAGTGCCAGCAACAGAGTAACCACTACATAACCATGCTTGCTATTATCATGATTAGTTTGAACAGATTTGCCTTTTACAAAGACCTCTCAGCCCACAGTAAGAAGGTGCCTGAGAATGAGAGCCAATACATATTGAAGAACACTTACTAGGCTCTTTCAATCATTCTCAAAAGAAATATGGAATACTCGAATGATCTTCCATCTTCTCCAGACATCTGGAATGCTTACCACCCCATTCCACTTCAGTGAGATATCAGAATCCTACCAATTCTTCCAGCCCCATATCTAAGTTTACATTTTCACTAAAGCTCATGTAGACACATAATAATCTCAACCCAATCTCTTCTTAGTTATAGTGCATCATTTAATTGATGCCTCTCTTTTGGTGTTTATAACTCCATATTCTATAGTATCAATTTACACATTAATCTTCTCCAACAGCATAGGATTGCAAAGTAATAATCATGTTAATACGTGAACTATAATACAATGACAGTTAATATCACTTTTTAAAATTATTTGCTCTGAGAAAGTTAACTTTATCAAATAAAGGATTTATATTTTTCACATTTAATTAAAACCTGTCTGTTTCTCAAAAAGGAAGACACCCATCATCCAATAAGTCATTACAATACAGAAATTAGGAAACTATGTCTAAAAACACTTATGTCAATATAAATATGTTTTCCTAATAATGTGGATTAACTATTAGTGCTAATAATCAATCACTATATGTCAGATCCTGTATAAAGTACTAACTGAGGCAAACTCTCATCTGTGGTTCTTATTCTTAAATAATTAAAAATCTAAATGAATAGAGAAAATGAGGTGAGACTTCCCCCAAAAGATGGAATTATTTTTTGGAGGGCAGGCTCCAGGTAGTACAGGCTTTTCTCACTGGGTAAGTGTTCTAGGAAACCATTGCCATCAGTATTCCAGCTAGAGTGACGGTGAGAGGCTGTGTTTGGCTTCAGTGAATTTTTTTGGAGACTCTTTCAATGCCTTTGCCCATTTCATGATGGGTGATTTACAACTGCATCTGTTCACACTGCGCTGAGGGCTCAGCAGTTTTTGACCAAAAACAGCATGAGCCCCAGACCCCACTCTCCTCCCTATTCGCCTGGTCTCATCCTGAGCAACTTTTGGTTGTTGTTGTTTTCCTGAATGAAAAAAGTCCTCAAAGGGAAACATTTTGGATGTGAAAGAAGTGAAACAAAAAACCAAAAGGCATCCAAACTGGTAAGTTCCAAAACTGTTTTGAGCAGTGGAAAAAGTGTCTCAATAGGTGTATTGTATCAAATCACCTTGAAGGTGACTGAAGTTTAAATATGCAAGAATAAATACATTTTTAACACATAAATTCTGGGGATTTTGGGGGGTCCTTCCGTATATATCCAAGAGAGCAAGGAAGACACACAAAACGAATGTGATTCGGAGTGGGTACGGATAAACAAACTCTTATGTGTTTGGACTTGATTGATAAGGTCTGTGTGGTGCATACAATCTGAAGAGATTTATATGAGAATAGAAACTATACGCTTAGACCACTCAGTTTGCCAAATGTCCACAGCATCCAGACCTGGGGCAAGTGAAAGTCGGATTGTTTCAAAACCGAGATGTAAGCTCTAGCAACGCAGCCTTACTGAACCTAGACCCAAACTGGCGGGTCCTGGCCAATCCCCTCAGAAATTTGGGCCTGGCCTTTCAGCAAGCTGGTTTTCAGCATGGAGTCATGCTTTGGTTAGGTCCCTCCCAGCTGGAAGCACAGATGGAGCAGTGGCCAAAATATTCTTCTGAGACCGAAAAACCAGATTTCCTTGAGAGTTCAGGAAAACTACATGAAAAGGCTTTCCAACTCATTGCATCTTTGGGTCTGAGCTGTTGCTCCCTGTGAACCAGGGAGAGAGAAAGAGTAGATCATGTGATTCGGATAATTTCGCAGGCTGGCAAAGTTGGAAGCCCATGACAGATGGACGATTAGTGATTTATTTCAAAAAGCCTTCTATTTCAATCTTGCAGCCCAGTCTTCCATCCCAGAAGTACACATAAGCACTACTGGTATGATCATTGAAAAAAGTGCTTACAACTGTCTAATTAGCTGAAAAATAACATGAGATAGTTTATATGACTGGCTGCTTACGAGCTAGCAAAATCTCTTTCGAAATGGCCATTGTGCGACTATCTCATATTTTGGCTTTACCACATTATTCCTTTTGGCTATTTAATAACCATCCAGTCAAAAAAGAAGAATGATGTGAAAACAACGTTGGAAAACTTCAAAAAGCTGCTCAGCATCCCTGGATTGGACTATGGATTCAAACTCTGGCATGTGTATATAACAAGTAGGGAGTGCCTATAAGCATTTTGTAGATAGATAGCATTGCTAGTACTTGTGCTTGTGTGTAGATTTCTTTCTCTTGATAAAGTGTGGTCTCCTTATGGAGGGCGTGTGTCTTCTTCAGTTCACTATCTCAAACAGCCCATATGCATCAAAACTACAGGCAATTCATAAAGAATGAATTATGAGTGAGCGAATTAAGATACAATTTCGAGGTTTCTTAATGGTTCCCAGTGATGACTTTCAGGTAGGTCTCTGGCTAAATTCTTCTTTTCCTTGTCATGCTAGCCATTGATACCACATTGATATTAGTTTTTTCTCAGAATGATCAAAGAACTCCTTTGACTACTACTTTCTGCGCCATGTTTTTTCCTGTTAGGTTTTAGCATTCTGGCTTTATTTAAGTTTGTTTTGCTTTTTTTTAGCCAATTTTAATTTCTTCTCTCTAATTCATGTAGCCTATATTTTTTAAATTCATTATTCAGGGTTGTTTTTCCCTTGAACCCAATGAATAATCTTTGAAATGGCTTTTAGATTTTACTAAACAAGATATGTTCCAAACAACACTTAAGTCCTTACAATTTTTCAAATCTAATTTAATTCTTCTGTTTTTTGCTTTTATAAATCCACCTTAATATTAATGATAATGTGATCTCTCTGAGTCATTAACCATATCAATTCATAAAGAACATACTTGAACTCTAAGCAAATGAATTTTTTTTGTCTTTATAATTGTATACATGTATATGCTTTTTTTTGTGGAAAAGAAATGTAGACTAGAAGGAAGAAGGCAAACAGATCGAGAATACTTTTTCTTAATATATCTTGAAAAAATTAAAATACACTTGTATATCCTTATATCTTCTTTTTGATTATATACTTACTTAAAATGAAACTTGATTCATAATACATAATTCTGCTCTGAAATGTGACAAGCTCTTTTTTTAAAAGTTGTGATAAAAATGCTAAATAAACACACATTGTAGTATGTGCATACACACACACACACAATAGCAATAAAACCATAGCTTAAACCAGTAGAATATTTAAAAACAGAAGCAAAGACAGTTCTATAAATTTCTGATCTTCTCATACAACTTGTTGTTATGTTCGTTGTTTTGTCTAGAAAGGAGGATCATTCTGACAGTTACAACTTGCTAGTGTTTCTCTATAAAAAATGACTAGAAATATTATAGATATTCTTATGATCTGTTGGCATTTTAAGAGTATTATTTATACAGTACTGAAAGAATGAGGACACAGTAGTCTCGTGTCTTTTATTCACCAAGATTAGTCATCCTCAATTACCACCAGGGAGGCATCAAGCCATTTCTGATTTGACTTTGTTTAGAGAGGTAAAATCACTCACTCTCTCACCCCCAAGTGCCTAGAAACACAATTACAAACAGGAGGGTAAGAGAGATCAGATGATAATATTTGTTGGCAAATGGTATAACACTTTGCTAAGATGGTTATTACTGACATAATACATAAATTTGTTAATATTGTATGCTAGTTATGAACGAATGCTTTGTTTGAATCTCAGGATCTAAATAACACTATAAAACATGACACTTTATTTACTACCTGCGTTTCTGTCCAGCAGCAGTCATTCTTAAAGTTCACTGCTTAAAAGAAAGAGGTTTATATCCATTATCAACCTGATGCCAGTTCATCGACAGGGTAGAGGAAAGTCTTTATAAATCTCCCTGGAACCTTCCTGCTTACTCATTCAAGACCTCCCTTCGTCATCTACAGCCTCCTTTTCTTTTTTTTATGCCTTCAGTATACATGACATTATTATCTTTGAAGTCAGGCTGCAATTCCTGTTCCCTTCTTTACGCACAATGGATGCCTTCTAACTGTTGGCCCAGGTACTGAGACACAGCTGTAAATTTGACGAACAAGTTCTCATCATTATGGACTTCACAGGCCAAAGGTAGACAAGGAAAGAGTCCTGGGAGGGGCACGGTCTACGTGGCAGCATCTATAAAGACAGAAAAGTTGGTTTGCCTTTCCTTTTACCTGAAGGGCCAGTTTGCACACATTCAGCTCCCAGGACTGAGACACAGGTTGCCCCCCTGACCTTCTGCCCAGCTCAGGAATGATTTAATCTGGGGACTTGCTCACAGAAATAAGGGACTCAAGTACAGAATGTGCTAGCAAAAGTATACAGATTTTAAGAAAATGAAAAAAAACTATTAAAATTGTAATAATATGTATCGATAAAAGATGAATACAAGTCATGTTTGACTTCTGTAATTACAAGAGGTGCTCAAAGAGGTTACCATCCGTGTACACTTCTGATGACAATGAACTAAAAATAATTCATAGAGAGCATCTCTTAAAATGTGTATAAATTTTTTTGGTGCCTCAGGTATGTACTGATTCATTTCTGAAAACTTTTACCTAAGATGCAAAAAATTTTTTAACTTTATTCTATCTTTGCTTTAGGTAGAAGTTGAATGTTTCAGAGGCTACGGATTAGAGAAAACCAAGTTTTAAACTATCCAAAAGTATTACACCTGATCAAATGTTCTGAAAAGATAATACAAGATGTGAATGCCAATTGAAAGGTCACGGTCCTATTACTTATTTTCAGTTTGAATGTTAGTTTGTGGCTTGGTAGTCTGAAAAACGAATACTCAGTGACGAAAGCTCAGAACAGCATTGCTAAAACTCTACCCCAGAGGGGAGGGAACTTTGAAGGCAATATACAAATACATTAAAAATAGGTCTGTCTTTAAAAAGTAGGAAATGTGGTAAATGTATATCTTTTTTCTTTTACAATGGATACAGGTTTAAACTCTCTTCAGTCATATGCTAATTATATCCATTAGAGTTTAATGTAGAGAAACTTGCTGAGGGGACAGTGAGCTCACATTAAAGGACCTCAAAGTGGTAGAAAAAGCATTTCCTAAGGGATTTCTTTCTATGTCATCAAGGACAGAAAGCCTGGAACACTTCAGCATATAAAGAGTTAAAGTGTGTGTGTGTGTGTGTGTGTGTGTGTGTGTGTGTGTGTGTGTGCGCACGTGCGCGCACGCAGGCAGAGAAGGAGGTAGAGGTGAGGAGAGATGGTATTGCTAAGTCCTCAAAAACGTTTTTAGTTTTCCTGTACAATTCTCTATTTGAATATGCTTGTTCGACTGTTCCTCGGAGAAATCTTGTTCCCCGCCAAGAAAGGTAATGTCATATCAATATAAATATTCAACCATACATAGAATTTGCTGATCTGGTAATTAGAAACAAGGATACTGGTTAGATATGCACTATTTCTGTTACTCTCTTCCTAAGAGATATCAAGATAATTGCTTTTTGTGCTTCAGTAATATTCTATGCATAATATTTTACTTGTTGCATTATTTCACAATTACCTATTTCTGTACGTATGTATCTCTCTGCTTGAGGACAGAGACTCATATTCATTTTTTTCTTTCCCAGCACCCACCTCTGTGCTTGGCAAAAGATTGGCACACAAACAATGTGTGTTCACTAAGTGAGTATGTTTCCTGGCAGGCCAGGCTCCTCTATGACGCTTTAAGTGACAGTATATTTTTTTTCTTTAAAGACTTTCTAAATAGAATTTGCATGTTAAAAGCTAATCACTAATTATCAATTATTTGCCTAAGAAATAGGATGGTGTGAATGGAATGGAACCGACAATATCCACGTTTTTGTTGAAAACCAATCATCCCTTTTAAGATTTCAAATTACAGTCTGAAATGTGAAAATGATTGGTAGGAGATTATCAAACCCATTGGGCTGGACGGAGCAATATGTCAGCGCCTTTGCCCACGTCCACAGCCTGAAGGCTTCTGAAGGTAAGCAGCGCCTTCATCATTTTGGCATTCTATTTTAGTCTCCGTCTACATCAGAAACCTGCCAGGGCTCCGTGCTGATAACAAAGCACTATCGCTTTTCAAAGTGACAGAGCACAGTGACATATCAACACTGGGACTTAAACGAAAAGCCCCTTCTAATTTAACTGGGAATCTGCTGATATTCAGCCCAGCACTCTTGTTTTCAATTAAAACTTTCTTGTAGCAAGAGAAAAGTTTGGCATATCCTTTTCTTTTTAGAAGCGGTTATGGAGTTGAGTAGAAAGGATGGTGTGGTGTAGAGCAGAAAGGGTCCAGTAACAACTAAGCACACATCAGCCCTTTTAATCTACTAATTGCAATTCTTAGGGTTCAACGCAAGTTTCACCTAATGACTCACGTTGCTGAAAGGGTCCTTCCTCTCAGTACCACTGTTTTGCTGGGAATGCTATTCTGATACAGTGTATAAGTCACTGCAGGGAACACGGTGTATTAATTGCTGAGTCCCTGCTATGGGCCATACTGTCATACTGTTGGAAGAGTTACTCACCTGTGTTATTTTATTTTATTGTTTCATTTTTATTTTAAAGACGTGGGGCACCTGCGCTATTTCACATAAATTCTACCAAGGTATACAATATGGATAGGATTATCTTCATTGTTTTGTTTTTACAAATAAAAACAAACTTAGGAGACAAGAAGTTAACTAGTCTCTGTATAGTCACACACCTAGTAAGTGGTAGAGTTGCAATGTGAGTGTATATCCAGTTAGCCTTTGACGTTAGCTGTGGTATTGCTAAAATTTTAAAGTGGAGAATGATCAACAACATCAGCACACTGACATCATTATTCTTTTTTTTTTTCTTTTTTTTTTTTGAGTTGGAGTCTCACTCCGTCGCCCAGACTGTAGTGTAGTAGCTGCTCCCGGCCACCGCAGCCTCGACCTGCTGGGCTCCGGCGATCCTTCCGCCTCAGCCTTCCAAGTAGCCAGAATTACAGGCGCACGCTACCACGCCCGGCTGATTTTTGATTTATTGTAGAGATGAGGTCTCGCTACCCAGGCGGGTCTCGAACCCACGGGCTCAGGCAATCCGCTCAGCTCAGCCTCTTTTTTTTAAACTCAATGACACCCTCAATATTGCACTTTTCTTGAGAGCTTGGTTGGAGGGTCCAGCAGGGGAGCACAACTACTTGCATAGTCTGGAGTGAAGAACGGTTCTCTTCTGGCAGGGATGGTTGTCCTCTTCGACCAAGTGCACAGTTTTGGGTGGAAGACCTATGGAGAAGTGAGGGAGGAAGGGGACACCCACCTAGCCAACTAGATTGACTGAATCAACCCTGGTGATCCACAGGGTGAAAGATATTCCAGCCAGATCACCCACCCATCCTGTAATTTCCTTATAATGAAGTTTCTGAAACATACTTAAGCCTATAGACTTGACTTGTCTCCAAAACCAATTCTGGACACCTCGGTGAAACAGATTTTAAGCACAAGTTTACACACATCTTAGAATCTGGCTGTGAGAATTGCCGTCTGGTGCCTAATTCTAAGGAATACTTCAACAGAATTCCCACTGAATGAACTGTAGAGATAGGGTTAAGGGTGCTGTTCAGATAAAACCTGATATCACCTTTACAAAGCCCTCAGACAGATATTTCTCTGAAACCCCAATGCTAAAAATAAGTTTGCTTTTCAAAATAACTGATATTTTAAAATTATATACATTATGGGCACTGCCAATTGTATAAGCAAACTTTTACCCTTTTTGTTTCAGTCACTAAAAGATCTCAGGGCCAAGTTGATTAACCATTGTTATGACCTTCTGAAAATTTGGTTTCATATTTAAGTATACCCTTAGACTGACATTAATCATTTTTGTTTTTTTCTCTGTACCTTACATCTTTATCTTCATTGATTCCATGCTATTATGTTTCTTTTTACAGTTACATTTGCTACTTTTGGGAGTGAGATGGGCTATCAATGACAAACTAAACAGAATTTGAACTGGTGTCAGAGGGAGTTGGCCAGACTTCTTGATACACTTTCTATGCCATTAGACCACGTCAGAGCCTCTCTCAAAGTGTTTCCTCAAATTTTCAGGAGGGTTTCAAATCACTAAACTGAAACACTGGGTTTTTTAGATAGCTGACGGTGAAAGAATAGACTCTTGCTTCAGGGGATAAGAATCTTCACTACTGTGGTTAAAGAATAATTTTAGTCACACACACAAGCACAGCACCAGTTAAAATTTTGGAAGCGGCATTTCTCTTTTAGACATAAAACAGGTTCCTGGCAATTTGTCTCTTAAAAAAACAACAACAACATTAAGCACCAAGAGCGTTGTGTGTGTGTGTGTGTGTGTGTGTGTGTGTGTGTGTGTGTGTGTGTGTTTAGCATAGCTTATTCTCCTTCCTTAGCACCCATTTTTCTTAAAAGAAAAACTTAGCAGATTGGCTCTGCCACAAGTCTCTGTCTTCTTTAAAATGGCACGAGTCAGTCTGCTCTCCTTTGACGGATCAAAACTTGGACCAAAGAAAGGCAGCCATATGGCACCCAACTCAGTAAGGCTATGCTGTGAACTGGAGAATTTGGAATCCACAGATGCCAAGAAGCAGAACGCCTAGTGAAGTATGAATTCATGCAGGCAGACAGGAATACAAATATTGATGCATTTTTAAATAGATATTGATATGTGGATCTCAAGGAAGAGTTGCAGAATTATGTGGATTTTCCAACAAAGGCTCTGAAGAAAGATGATAAAAAGCCTTCACTTATAAAAAAGAAGAGTCAACTAAATATAAACATTTACATCCGTATTCTTTTTAAAAAAATTTTAAAACATTATCATAAAGCTGGCATCCGCGATTCCATCTAAATTCCATCACTCTGCAAGTTCCATACGGAGTGTGCCCTAGTGCCGGATACTCGTCTGGGCTCTGATTATAGAGCGGCAGGTAAGGTGGCCATACTAATGTCATGGACCCTAGATGCTAGCTAGTGTGGGCAATGAAAATAAAAATACAAATGCACAAGATAATTTCAGGTCAGTACTATGAATAAAACAGTACAGGGTGATGTAATAAAAAAAAAACAGAGGGTGGGGAGAGAATGAGTTGCTTAACACAGGGTGCTCAAAAATGACATCTTTTGGAGACCTGGATAGAAAGGAGTCAGCTGTGATAAGATATGGGGACAGAAAGCCCATTGCAGAATCATCAGCAGGTTCAAAAGCCCTTATGTGGGAATAATGTTTGAGCCATGAGGAAAGCTTCTGTGACTTGAGCGTAGGGAGTGGAAGGCGGTAGGTGGCAGCGAACAAGAGGAAAGCGGAAGGATATCTTGACAGGACAGGTGGCTTCTGCTGCAAACAGCTTTTGTCTCTTGGACAGGCAAGATTTTAACTTATCAGGACCTTATATTCCCCATGCATTATGAACTGATCTTTGGGGTCTTTCTGACTCTAAAATATTCCGGTAAAATAAGTACTCTTAGAGTTCTAGTTGTTCTTTGACAATTTATTAGCATTAACCATTTCTGGCCTTTAGAAATGTGCAGTCTTTAACTAAGTTAAATCAGCTAACTGTGTTAGTAAGGCACTGCATTTTAAAGGCACTGGATAAAAATGAGCTTGGGAAATCCGTTCTCCTAAAGTGCTCACTGCCATTAACTGGGAGTGTTGTCCATTTTTGGAAACTGCATTAAACTGTTTTAGGATGTTAGAATACCACTTAGTAAATTGCTGCTTTGGCTCAGCAAATAGGAAATGCATCTCCAGGTAACTAAACTCTAAGCACCTAGAGGTGAATGTATAAAACCAATTAACATTTAAAAATCAGTGGTTTTCGGCCTTTTCCCAAATGTGATGCTATCTTCATATCCATCTCATTGGTAATGGTCCTCAAGTGGAAATAGAGTTACCCCATAAGGACACTTGAATAATTTTATCCCCTTTTGAGATAAAATTCCTCCTAAGGAAGTATATTTCCTCTTTTCAATCTTCCCCCAAAATCATTCTAAGGTTGTTAATTATACAAATAAATTCCCCAAGTTAATAAATCCCTTATTTTCTACCACTGCATATATAGCTTTGCTGTATTACTTTGGCAACTTATTATTCTATCATTAGGGTAGTATCTCCCACCCAGTGTTTGACAACACTGCTGTAAAACGTTGAGATGGGAAGAGATAGGTGATTCACACGTCCATTAACTTAACACACTTTTTGCTTGGTGCTGAGGATAGAACCGTGAGGTAGAGAGGCATTATTTCTATCTCATGGAGATATGGAGATCACGGCCTTATACATGTGTGTATGCCGAGATATGAAGGGACAGGGAACAGACAGGTCAATAGGCAAGTGCAACATGCAGTGATGATGTCTATGCTGGAGAAAGCACTGAGTGAAGTAGGAACACCAAGAAATGGTACCTTGCACTGGCCTAAATTACCAGAGACCATCCAAAAGAAGGCACACTTAGAAACTGAGGAAAAAGTAGCAATGGAGCATATACAGTGGGACTTGATTAAATAGATCTTCGGAGTGTAAAAAAATATCTTGGTGATAAGAAAATAAGTTATATTAGCTTATTTATACTGTATTCAGTTACATTAGCTGCATTTATAGGTCTGGTGTCGAGAAATTGGGTTAAAACCTTCTCTATAGACTTCTGGTTTTTTGTGTGTCACCAGGAGATGAGAACATACACCTAGTTTAAGGGGAAAAGTTACAGGGTCCTGAAGTATTAAGTGCAGGTGAGAGAGTATGAAGTATAAAAAGTGGGCATTGATTTCATTTACGGTTTGAATGCATAAAGTTGCAGCAGATTTTTGCTCCTATCCTAACACTAAAAGCAATAAGTACACTATAAAACCATAGATTTCCTTTTTAATTTTTAGCTTATCAGATAACTGAAGATATAAAGAGACTGAAAATGACTAATAAGAAAATAAATATCCTTTTCTAGGAGAAACTTCAGAGGGTTCCAAAACAAAACAAAAAAAACAACAACAGAAAGCGAAAGGAAAATACTGTATTAAAATTGCAGTAAGACAAATGCAAGCCACCTTTGACTTCTGCAATTGCAAGAGGGGCTCAAAGTAGTTGTTACCATCAGCATCCCGATGCCTCTAATTATGGCAGATATTTCTTAAAATGTGTAGACTTTTGGGGGGGGCACCCCCGGTATGCTTGCAGTAACTTTCTTTTTTTTATTTTAAAGATATGGGCTACAATTCAGGGGTAAGTATAGAAACATTCATCATGCAGGTACCCTTGTTGATGAGGTGTGCCCCACCCAGCAGTTTCCCACTCCTGCCAATCCCACCCCCCTCTCCTGAAAGTTTCCCATGTAGTAGCTTTCATCATTTGCTGAGCGATAGGAACAAGATAAATATGCCACAGACCTCAATAAATAAGGAAAAAATTAGTATGTTGGTCAACATGAACCAACTCTCCTAGGTTAGAATGTGACCTGCTTCGGTCAAGGCAAAATTAAAACGTTCTATAAGCAGAGTCTTGAAAAGCACTTTCACATTGGGCATACAGTTTGGAACAGTCCGTGTCAGACCCCAGCTGCCATGATATAGGGAAACTGAGGTAATACTGCTATATTGACAGGTCATATGAAAGGGTTCTGGAAGACAGAACCTCATGGGGCACAGACAACACATGGAGATAAATTCAAACGTCCCAGAAATAGGAGAGAGGCCATCTTGGATATTCCAGCCCAGGCTGGCCACTAGCTGGCTTCAGTCACATAAGTGATCTCAACAAATATTACAGAAAGCAAAACTGCCTCATTAACCAAAATCTGATGGACTAATGTTAAAGTCACTGGCTTGGGACAGTTTATTACACAGCAGTAGATAACTGACAGACTGGCTGAACTTTTTTTACAAAGTTTAAATTATGGCATACATAAAGAATTTGAATCACCAGAAGGCTTAGTGACAGAACAAGTCTGAATTTAGCTACTCACTTTCCCCCAGGGGTATTTATCAAGTGCATAGAAGTGGTATGTCCATGACTAAGGGTAGGATAAATGAGCTAAGGAAGTTTCCCCTGAAGCACAAGGGGAATTTTTCCAACGTAAGTCAATGGCTTGGTTGAGGAACAGCCTCTGGGAAGGAATCCAAAAACAAGGAATCCAAATACAAGGACCCCAATTTCTAGATAAGAAGCTAGAATAATAAAAGTAAAATTTCCAGAGTAACGCAAATTAAGGAAATATGTGATCTGAGAATTAAGTTCATGAATTCATCCTGGAAAAAGTGCCACATGCCTCATTGCTGAATATCACTGCAGTCACCTTTGAAATACTCCCCTTGGGAAGTTATGCACCAATGACAGTGCCTACTCCACCCGTCAAAGCAATTTTGGAACTCTTTCTGGAATGACTATCAGAGCTGTCATCATGAGAATGTTGGAGTCTGAGTTAGAGCAATGAACCAACATTACTTTTTTTGCTAAACTTGGCAAGAGTGGAAGTGAAACCAGGGACATGCTAGTCCAAGTTTACAGGGATAATGCCATGAAGAAAATGGCAGTGTACAAATGAATTACATGTTTTTCTGAGGGAAAAGAAAGTGTAACTGCTGAAGAGAGATCAGGATGGCCAGTAGTGAGCAGAACTGAAGAAAACATTATAAAATCTCATCAAATTGTCCATCAGAATTGTCGGCTGATGTGAGAAGCATAGCAGAACAAATAAGCATTGAAGGAGAAACAGTTAGCAAAGTCTTAACTGAAAATCTTGGCATGAGAAAGGTGTGTGCAAAAATGGTCCCGAAGGAGCTCTTGCATCACGACAATGCACCAGCTCACACAGCACTGTCTGTGAAGGAGTTTTTAGCTAGTCAACAGATAACTGCATTGGAACACAGTCCCTACTCACCTGATCTAACCACCAGTGACTTTTTATTTACCTGAAGACAAAGGAAAAACATTTTGTTGACACTCTGGACATCAAGGGTAATATGATGACAGCTCTGATGTCCATTCCAGATAGAGTTCCAAAATTACTTTGACGGGTGGACGAGGTGCTGGAGTCAGTGCACAGCTTCCCAAGGGGAATGCCTCGAAGATGACCACAGTGATATTCAGCAATGAAGTTGGGATGAGTTCACAAACTTAATCGTCAGACCTCATCATTAAGATAAGAGGTAGACTCAACAGAAAAGACAAAAGAGTAAAGAAAATTTAAAAAGCTAAAAGTTTATTGAAAAGATCAAGGAAAGTGTCAAACTCCAAGTTATTCAAAACAAGAAAAAGGAGTTATTGAAATAAAAAAGGAGAAAAGAGAGAATACAATCTAACACTATCAGGAATGAAAGAATGGATATTACAACAAACTCAACAGATATTAAAAGAATAATGAAAGAAAATCTTCATGCCAAAAAATTGGAAAACATATGAAATAAGTAGATTTCTTTTAAAAATTTTGATTGATTTTCACCTCACATCACACAAAAAGTTAATTTAGATAGACCAAAAACCTAAATGAAATAGTTAGCAATATGTAGGAGAATATCTTCAACCCTTGAAGCAGTCAAATCTTTCTTATGTAGAACGCAAGTATTTTTAGCCTAGCCACAAAAAGCACTAACAATAAGAAAAGCTAAACTGAAATGTTAAATTGAATTCCATCAAAATTGACAATGCCTGATCATCAAAAGGTTTCATTAAGAAGGGAAGTAAGTCAGTCAAGCTTTAGACCGGGAGAAAATATAAATAGTACTTCTTTCTGACATAGGACTTATATGTAAAATATATAAAGAACTCTGACAGATCAACAATAAAAAGACAAACAACCCAATTAAATGTGGAAATAGACGCAAATAGACATGTCACTAAAAAGATATATGAATGGCTATCTATCATATGAAAAGGTGTTCAACATCATTAAGTCATTAGAGAGATGCAAATTAAACCACAATGAGAATCCATTTCAATTTACTAGAATACCTACATCAACAATACAATTACTAATGTTAGCAAGGACAAGAAACAATTGACACTCTTACAAAATTCTAAGGGTTATGCTGGGTGGGAATAAAAAATTAAACAATTATTTTGGAGAACTGTTTGGCATTTTCTTATAAGGCGAAACAAAACCCTACTCAGACTTTTCTGGCAATTCCAGCAATTCCCTAACAGGCATTTACCCAAAATACATAAAAACGTACATCCACAAAAAGATTTATATGAGAACAATCGCAGTAACTGGAAACACTTTGAGTGTTCATCTACAGGAAAATGAAGACACGAATTATGATAGAGTCATATAGTGAAATACCACTCATCAATAAAAAGGAATGAGATGACTAGTAAGCATAATATGAATGAAACTCAGAAACATTATGTTGAGCAAAATACATGAAATAATGTATATATTGAATGATATATTAATACATTAATGAATGTGTACATTAAGATTCAAATGACATACATTCTAAGAACAGGTATAGCTAAGGAAAAAGTAATCAGAAAAAGATTGCCACTGGTGGGTGCTAGAGTTTTAGAATTGATTGGAAATTTGCACAAAGCAACGTCCTAGAGGGAAGCAAATACCTCACATTTTGCTTCATGGATAATTCCAAGGGTGCATACATCTGCCAAATTCACCGGATTTGATATAATATCAATATCATAACAACATTTAACATATCATATCACTAAATTCATTTTATGAAAATTGAGTCATAAAAATTAGCAAAGTCTCAAAAACTTAATTGATAAAAGATTAATTTTTCCAAAGTAGAGAAGATTTAATAATAGACTTCTTTGGTGATGAGTAACAGTTATACAAATAATTTGCTGAAGATTGTGCAATTTCGAGAGCCCGTTTTATATCATAGATAGGCCCAAGATGAAGACCATTAGCTTTAAGCCTTACAGAAAACAAACAAAAACAACAAAAAAGAATGACTTAAAGAGTAAGTAAATTTCGGTTCTAGGTAGTTTTCTGTAATTCGATCTTTACTGCAGTGGTTAATACTTGATTTTTCTAAAAGGTTTTTGACTTAAAATATGAAAATAGTTGCTCTGGTGCTAAGCATATGAGCTTAATTATTTTAAAAATGACTTATGTTTATTAAATATGTGTTAGAAGCTACTGTTTTCCAGGGCTTGTAATACAAAATTTGCTTTGGATTCAAATTTAATCAGAAAACTGTCAGATTAAAATCCCTCTACCTTCAGTTTTGTGAGCTATTCCAAATTTCATAAAACTGGACTTAATCTGTTCTCTTGTAGGAAATGGATCTAAGCTACTGTCCATATCTCTGTGATATACTTCGAAATAACCTTGGTTTGAGTTAAGCTCAAGGATAAATGGAAAGCACTTAAAAAGCCTGTTTAATACCATACTGATACCAAACCATTTTCTATAAAACCATACTTTGATTTGTTTGTACCTGTAAATTTTAATATTCCCCCAAAACTGTTTCATAAGAATTAGCATGTAAAAATGAAGTGCTATTTACCATTTATAATATTAATTTCTGTGTCCTTTTGATCAATTGGATTCAATGTATATTTTTATGATCTGATATGAAAATTAATTTAATCATAATCATATTAATCAATTCATTTACATTCATTTTCAAAATGATTATTCTCTGAAAATGTGCTAAATTTGACCTCATTTTGATTTGTTTGCTACATATGAGACACATTTCTTAATTTTATTAAGCCTTATGTATTTAATTAAGATATATTTATTTCAAAATATTCTTTCTTGATAGGCTACAGACTTAATCCAATTATGCTTTAAGCATTTTGAGAATGTTTGTTTAAAGTATCTTTAGATTCATCTGAAGCACAAAGGACTTCAGTTACATGGTTTTATAATAACAATTTATTTTATCAAAATATATTTTAATATTTGGATATACTCTTTGCATTCACACAACATGGATTCAAATGGCCTTTTCTCTGTTCATACAAATAAAATTTTCCTTAGATCGTGTACTTAACATTTTTAGACTTTTTAAAGGCCAGTCTAACTGAACTAAACTTAACGCATTTTATTATAATGATTTAATTTTATACTTTTATTTTAGATTTTCAAACAATAATTTTGCTTTAGTTTATAATCACAAATACAAAAGTATGAACACTAGTCAGATTCCAGCCCATAGCCCACAATTAGGAAAGTTTTCTGACTATATCCGAGTAAGTCTGAAATTTAAGCTAATCTAAACCTCATGTCATTTTTTTGAGAGACGTTTTAGAGTGGTTTTCAATTCACAGCAGAATTGAGAGGAAGGTACAGAGATTTCAAATATATTTCCTGTCGCCACACATGCATTGGATCACCCATTACCAACGTTCCCCACTAGAGTGGTACATATATTACAACGGATTCATCCGAATTAATACCGTATCACTCAGACTCCCTAGTTTACATCACAGCTCACTCTTGGTGCTGTATATTCTGTGGGTCTGGACCAATGCACGATGATGTGTATTCATCATTATAGGATCATACAGAGTAGTTTCACTGCCCCTTAAGTCCTCAGTAATCTGTCCATTTATGCTTTCCTTTTCTCAACCCGTGGTCTTTTAAGTGTCTCCATGATTTTGCCATTTCCAGAATGCCATGTAGTTGAATGATACAGTAGGTAGCCTTTACACATTGACTTTTTTCACATAGTAATATGCATTGAAGAGTCCTCATTTTGATAGCTCATTTCGTCTCATCATTGAGTACTGTTCTATTGCTTTGGTGTACTCCAGTTGATTTATCATTCACCCAATAAAGTACATCTTGGTTTTTTCCAAATTTGGGCAATTATGAATAGTAAAACTGTTTTTGAAAACTGTGTGATGATTTTTGCATGGACCTAAATTTTTAACTTTCTTAGGTAACTACCAGTGAGTGCGACTGCTGGATCATACGGTAAAAGTATGTTGAGTTTTGTAAGAAACTGCCAAGCTGCCTTCCAAAGTGATCGTATCACTTTGCATTCCCACCAGTAATGTGTAAACATTCTTGTTGCTTTACACCCTCACCAGCATTTGGTGTAGTCAGTTTTCCAGATTTTAGGCTTCTAACGGCTGTGTAGTGGTGTCTTATTGTTCCTTTAATTTGCATTTCCCTGAGACATTTTTCATAGGCTAATTTGCCATGTAAATATCTTCTTTGGCGACATATCTAGTAAGGAGTCTGGCCTTTTAAAATCTTTTTTATTTTCTAATCAATGAGTTCAAAGTGTTTATTACATACTATGGATGACAGTCCTCTATCAGATGTCTTTTGCAAATATTTTTTCTGCTTGCGGACTGTCTTTGTATTCCCTTGAAATTGCCTTTTATGGAACAGAGTATTTTATTCAATTTTAAGGAAGTACAGCTTTTATCAATTATTTCTTTTACATTTGTACCTTTGGTATAATCTAAAAAGTCATCATAATACCCAAGATCATCTAGGTTTTTCTCTGTGTTATTATCTTGGAGTTTTATAGCTTTGTGTTTTACAATGAGGTCTGTGATCCATTTTAAGTTTATTTTTGTGAAGGATAGAGGGTCTTTCTAGAGGAAATGCTTTATAAATGGATGTACAGTTGTTCTGACACTATTTGTTGATGAGGTTATCTGTGCTTCATTGTATTGCCTTGGATTCTTTGCTAAAAATCACTTGACTATATTTATATGGTTCTATTTCTGGGTTCTTTATTCTGTGTCATTGGTCGATTCACTATTCTTCCACCAATAGCACACTGTTTTGATTACTATAGCTTTATTGCATTTCTTATAGTTGGGGAATGTCAGTCAGTCCTCCAGCTTTGTTCTTCCATACTGTGCTGGGTAGACTGGGTTTTTTGCTCTCTACAAAAACTATAGTTAGTTTATCCTTACCCACAAAAGAGCTGAGATTTTGATTGAAATTGCACTGTCTGTAGATCAATTTCAGAATAACTAAATATATTGAATTTTCATATTCATAAACATGGGATATCTCTGCTAATTTAGTTTTTTGAAAATGTATTTCATTCGAGTTTTATCGTTTTCCTCATACAGATCTTGTAAATTTTTTAGACATACCTATGTTTTTCATTATTTTGGTTGCCAATATAAATGGTATTATTTTTTTTATTTCAAATTCCATTGATTTATTTCTGGTATGGAGGAAAGTAACTGAGTTTTATGCATTAACTTTCTATCCTGCAACCCTGCTATAAGTGCTTATGAGTTTGCAGATTCTTTTGAATTTTTTGCATAGAAGATCATGTCATTTTGGAAAAAAAAGATAGTTTTTGATTCTTTCTTCCCAGCCTGTGTATCTTTTATTTCCTTTTCTTGTCTTATTATGTATGCTAGGATTTATCTTATTTTTATAGGAAAATTAAATCCCCAAATCTTTCTCTTATTGCAGATTCTCATGTATTTCTTTTTTGTTTTCTCTCCTAACTCATGTTTCAGTTTTTTAAATATCCTTTCGCAGTCTCCCCCTTAGATAAACAAAGTCTTTGTTTTTCTTATTTAATTTTAATATTGTTCCTTTCTCTGCATTTATTCTATATTCTATATTCATTTTCAGGAACATTTATTTAGCTCTTTGGTAATGCCTACACTCCACTGCTAATTACTACTAAATGTATATTATACTTACATTTAAAATGCTGGTAGCAATTCACAGATTTAAAAGTGTTTCTCTTTACCACTAGATTCAGTTTATAGTAATAGTAATAATAATAATTGCTAACTTTCATTGACTTATTACTGTATATTAAATAGTATGCCAAATGCCAAATACACTGTTGTGTTTTGTATGCATTCTCTTATGTAATCTACAATGAAAGAATTAATATTTATAATAAAAATAAATGTAATGAAGGTATTTGAAAACAGTGATCTTCCCCAAAAGAACATTAAAAGCCTCAAGTAAACAATGGAACACTAATACAAATATAATGAGTTAAAGGCTCATGTGAAAGTTGTCAGAATCTAAATGGAATCACTGATGTTTTAAAAAAAAACCTTGACAAATCAAGCAGGGGAAGGCTATAAAGAGACAGTTCTCCCGTGTGTGCCTGATAACAAAAACTATCACAAAGCCTCTGCAAAAATCACAAACACAACCTTACACAAAAATAATTCTGCAAGGATATCTACTCAGCAACTGCCTGTCCAATTTGAGACTGGTGGCACCTTTCTATTGGGTTTGTAGCCAAGAACAATCATTTCAAAACAATTGTGTAATTTTCCTCATTTTTCCTTTAAAAACCTTTGTCCTCCTTTAATCTCCTTGAATACGTATGTAGTTTACTACGGCATGTACATTCCAATTGCAATGCTCTACTCCCAAATAAACATCTTTTCCTTTTAAAGAGCTTCTCTCTGTTTGTTATTCAGGTTGCCATTCACAATATAGATTCAGTGAAATTTTTGTTTAGTTCTCAGGGCCAGGACTTTTTAGCAACTAAGTTACTAAAACGGTTGAAATCTCAGAACATAAATAACAAGGTCTACTTTAACCTGTTTTGAAGATTAAATGCATGTAAGTTGCCTGGGTCAGTAACTTGTGTTCACACAGCAAAGGCTGAGTAGTTCATAGTTGTTGCAGTCCTGTACTGTCATGCCCTAAGATAACTATGTGACAAAAATAATTTTTACTTCAGTATTTTTAACCCTTCTGATGACTCAGAAGAATTTATACTGAAGTTTTTAACTGACTGACTTGAGTTAAATAGCTACATTATTCTTAATTTTCAATGAGGAATCCCTGGGCCTATAAAAGAATATCATCTTTGTTCACATAATTTTTTAGTTTACCTTTTTCTTTAGCTTGTGTTTATAGCTTACACAACTTTCTTTACAACATTACACCAAGAACCATGTCTAATAAAGATATTTATTTTCAAACTTAGATATAGTATTTAAATATTTATGGCCTGTTAAAGAACCCCACTCAGTAATTAAAAATACAAATAGTTGACAAGTAGGTCTTATTTTTAATAAACTCACATGGAATTCTATTTATCTGACATTGGAAAAATAAATAATCATTGAAGTGAAAGAAAAGGGATATAGAAATTAATTATCCAGTCAGGCTCAGTGGCTCAGCCTGTATTCCTGCGCTGTGGGAGGCTGAGGTGAATGGATTGCCTGAGCCCGCGGGTTCGAGACCCGCCTGGGCAGGCGAGACCTCATCTCTACAATAAATCAAAAACAATTAGCCGGGTGTGGTAGCGCATGCCTGTAATTCCGGCTACTCGGAAGGCTGAGGAGGAAGGATCGTCAGAGCCCAGCAGGTTGAGGCTGCAGTGGCGGGGAGTGGCCACTGCACTCCAGACTGAGCGACAGAGTGAGACTCCAGCTCAAAAAATAAAAAAAGAAAAGAAAAAATAAAGAAATTAATTATTCACAAAGTAAAATAATGGAAGTCAGAGAATAGCTACGTGGAGGCTGTGAACTGAATGGTGATTCAGAAGGTCACACCTGCTGAGAGGAATTTGAGTTCTAATCATTTAGTGTATAGACACCTTCACGAACATCCTAATCTTTCAACAGAGACTGCAGAAAGGCAAGGATTTAGGCGAACTACTCTGCTGTAGAAGGACTTCTCTATACCCACCCTAACAAAACATAAATGCCTGGCTCACATAATCATGCTAGCCATAAGAATCTAACTGACAGAATTAAATTAAACAGTCTTTAAAGCAAGATATCATATTCCTTTTTCTCTAAATCACAGCAATCACAATAACAATCACATGGTCAAAAATAACTAGACTTGAGCTCCAAACTTGGTGAAGGAAGGAAATATGTGATCCTTGGTAAATTGTGATATCAAAAAGGCAACGTTTGCAATGAGTAGGAACAACCAAATTGCTGTGGGACCGTCTTTGTAACTTACTGTTTCCTTTTGTGTAGAAAAAAATAAAATTGCTAGACTTATTACAAACAGAAAAATATGGCCTATATCTAGATGGAAAAAAGCAGCCAGTAGAAATATACATATTCAAGTTGTCAGACAAGGAATTTAAAACAGACATTGTAAATGTGGATCAATATTTTAAAGGAAAAGCTATATTTAACAAATGAGTAGATGGAGATTTTGACTCCAAAGTAACTATTAAGATGAATCAAATAAAAAGTTAAGAACAAAAAAAGCCAACACAAAAAATTCATTGAGTGATCTAAACTACAGACTATATGCTACAGAAGAAAACAATCATTAAACACATAAGAGGGCAAAAAAAAAAAAAATTACCTAAGCTAAAGGTACAGAAAAGCAATGGCTGATGTGTCTCATGTAGGTAGAATCAAATGTGGTGTAGCATATATTCAGCCGAAGTATAAAAGAAAAGAAAGAAAAAAGTTTCAGGCAAAAAAAAAATGAATATTTTTTAAAGCTTTTCAATTGTTTTCCTAACTTACTAAAAACTATAAAACCATGAGTCTAAGAAAGCTCAGTGAACCTAAAACATGATAAGCGTGTGCACGTGCACACATACACACACATGTACACACACACACTCACATCACAAACATCAGGTAAAAGTCCAAGGCATATCATAGGCAAATTGCTAAAAATGAAAGATGATGAGAAAAATTTCAAAAAAGTCCAAGGAAAAAGGCTTATTACATCAAAGAAAACAACAATAGAAAATTTTTTTCACTTTTCTCAAACAGTACAAGATGGAGAACAATGAAACAATATCTTTCAAGAGCTGAAGGTATAAAGAGAAACATTGCCATCAAAGATTTCTTTATCTAGTCAAAATAAAGTAGAAATAAAGACATTTGTTGAGCAATAAAATATAATTTGTCACCAGTAGATATGTACTTCAAAGAATGATAAAGAAAATTATTCAAGATGAACGGAAATGATACCACATAGAAATTACATTCCATGTGAAGGAAGAAGATAATGGAAGTGGTATATAACAAACGAGGCTACTAGAAAATAAATATCAAGAGGAGAGCCCTAAACCCAAAGTTATCCATAATTACATTAAGTAAAAATCAACTAAAATTTAGGTTAAGCATTCAATTGAAAGACAAAGATTGTCAGAGTGTATATTAGAAACATGATTCAACTATTTGCTATTTATATGAGACATTATTATCATATAAAGACAAAAATAAGTTAAAAGCAGAAGGATAGTAAAATTTATACATTACAAGCGCTGATTATAAGAAAGATATAGTGCCGAATAAAACAAAGTTGACTTCAAGACAAGGAATATTATCAGAGAGGAAGAAAGAAATTTTATAATAATAAAATGGTCAATTCTTCAAGTAGACATAGCAACCGTAAACATATATACCTTTAATAAGAAAACTTCAAAAATAAATGAAGCAAAAATTGACAACACTAAAGGGAGAAATAGAAAATTCCACCAGTATATTTGGTTATTTCTTCATACTTGCTCTCAAAAACTGACAGAAAAAGTAATAATTTAGTTAGAATATAAAATATTCGACCAACTCCATCAAACTGTTTTACATAAATGAGAAAAAATTTCAGCACTTTAGAGTGAAACTAACCAAACGGCCCAAAACACAAAGAAAGTATTCAACATCATTAGTCATTAGGGAGATGCAAACTGAGAGGATGTGGAGATGTCAGTCCATAAACATCAGAATGAACAAAGTCAATAGACTACTATCACCAACTAATGGTGACAATGTGTTAAATTTAAATATGATTGACAAAAGAAAAGAATTGACAAATTAAACTCATTTTTGTGAGTTACCTTGGTTAGACTATAGTGGACAGTCGTTCTTGTCAAACACCAATCTACTTGCTATTGTGAAGGTGTTTTTTATTTGTGATTAACGCCTAAATCCATAGATTTTGAATGAAGCAGATTAGCCTCCATAACGTGGATGAACTTCAACTCATAAGTTGATGACCTTATGAACAAAGACACATGTTTACTGAGGAGGAGGAAGTCCGGTCTCTAGACTGTAACACAGAAATTTGCCGAGATTTTCAGCTTTCAGATTTTAGACTGCAATATCAACTCTTACCTGATTGCCCTGCTTGCTTGTCCAATGGATTTCAGACTTGCCAACTCTGACAATTGCAGAAGCCAATTGCTTAAAATCTTTCTCTTTCTAAATATGTGATAAATGTGTATATACTTATATGTTTCTGTTGGTTTTGCTTCTCTGCAGAACCCTAACACAGAACTCATAAAACTTAAGAACTTTTTGCTCTGTGAAAGGTCAAATAGTAAGCTACTTCCTGGGAGAAACTACTTGCCAATCTGTTATCTGGCAAAGGATTAGTATCAAGAATAAAGAAAGAACTCTAACAAGTCAACAGTAAAACATAAATAGGTAATCAAACTAGAAAATGAGCAAAAGAAATAAGCAGACATTTTGCCAAAGAGGATAAAAAGAAGGCAAATAAGGACATAAAGATATTCAACATTATTAGCCATTAGACAACGTAAATTAAAACCATAGTCAGCTATTACTACACATCAATTAAAATGGCTAAAGTAAAATCAATAATAATATCAAATGTTGGCAAGAAAGTGGAGAAATTGGATCATTCATGCACTGCTGGGAGGAATGTAAACTGTTATGGCTTTCTGGAGAATAGTCTGTCAGTTTCTTATCACACAAATTTAATCATGTAAATTCTACGTGTCCCAACAATTGCTCCAATATATGATTCAGTGTATATCCAAGGGACATGAAAACCCATGTTCCCACATACCCTGCATGTGAATGCTTTAAGGGAATGGAGTGGTGTGGAGAGGCTCATTTTCTATCAACCTGAACTTTAATAAACTGTATAAAATTACATAGAAAGGATAAGTAAATGCTTAATTTAAAAAATCTTATAATGCTTACAAATTAAGGCCAAAATATTACAAACTTTAGAAATATAGTATTTAAAATGAAAGTTTCTAATTATTCAGTAAAAGTGAATAATTCCAGTTATATATTATGGTTCCAGCTTCTCAATGGTAGTGGTAGGCAACATTGATTATACTCAATCTTCCATCAATACACATACTTTATTCTATGCATAACACATTAGTGGAATGGTACTAGAATACAGTCGTATATAGGGTATTAAAATAAATATACCTAACATATCTGTTGAATGTTGACATATTCAAAATTTTACAAGCATATACCAGGTTAATAAATTCACTTTGTTTCCACCTCTCAGAGTTCCAAGACAGATTTCTATTGAAACTGGTTACGAACTTAGAGAGCATAGGATGAGACTATTACATTCATGTTTGGCCCCTAGATAGTTGTTACTAAGTACCTCGCCTTGTTTTTTTAAAATCGAGCCTTCTTTAATTCAGCTGCACTCTCCATTTTAATATAGTCTGTGGTAACAAGCTGACCATTCAGCGCCACCAACCAAGCCTCACCAGACTAGACCGGAGGAAGGTACAGTGCCCAAGCTAACTTAGAGTGGCCTATAAGTTAGGGTGTTGCAATATGGTCCCCCAGAAGAAAATATGACCACATAAAACAACGAGATCGTCCCTGGGGGAGTTTGAATTCAAGATAAGCAAAGAGGCCGGACAGTTGGCAGAGACAGAAAGGGAGAGAAAACAAAAATAGAGACGGGAGTAAGAGGAAGCCACAAGGCAGAATCGACCAATAAGCAGAAATCATATGAATGCACACGTGTAACTGTTCCTCACCATCACTTAAAGAGCATTCTAGTGTTTGGATCCCCACACCAATTTTAGACTATCCTCTAATTTTCAGAATGATTAATAGTTTGAATTCTATTTATTTCTCAGATAAGACGGGTATTAATTAGTACCTCACACTTGCCTGTAAAGAAACAGAGGCTCACAAAGGTTAATCAATAAGCCCAATCTCCAAAATCCATGCCATTTGCACCATTCTATGACACCTCTTAACAAAACAAAACAGAAGGGAAACAGTGTGCAGGCAGAGCGTGTGTCAAAAAAGGAAAGTGGTTTTAACTTGAAGTCACAAAGTCATCATTTTTGCACTTGTGAGATAATTGCACGGTCCATTGGCATCTTCCAAGCTTAGTTGTATCTCGAGACCTAACTAAAACCTCTAAAACGTTGATACTCCAAACACTTAGAACTTTGTAATTAAATCCTAATAAATACTAAATAATTTTACTTAGTAAATTTAGTTCTGTATAATTTAGTTTTACCCATGAATTGTGTCCATCTGTAGTAGGACTTACTTATGTGCAAATACTTGCCTCGCTGTAGTGAGGCCGTAGCAAGCTTGTTCCATCTGATGAGCTACAAATCCTCTGGACTTTATCAACTAATTTTCAGATGTTGCTCTCCAGGCTCAAGGTCAGTGCCTGAGAAGACTGGAGATTCCTGGGTTCGAGGTTAGTATCTGAGAAGACCCTGGAGGTTCCTGCATTTTTATGGAGCAGAGTCACCCCCTGACACAGCTTCTTTTCAGAGGTGAACGCTTCACTCGCCTTTTGCTTCATTTCCTGACGCAATTGAAAAGTCATTTGCTAGCCGGGCTCGGTGGCTCGGCCTGTAATCCTGCGCCTTTGGGAGGCTGAGGTGAGTGGATTGCCTGAGCCCGCGGGTTCGAGACCCGCCTGGGCAGCGAGACCTCATCTCTACAATAAATCAAAAAATCAGCCGGGCATGGTAGCACATGCCTGTAATTCTGGGAAGGCTGAGGCAGAAGGATTGCCGGAGCCCAGCAGGTCGAGGCTGCGGTGGCCGGGAGCGGCCACTGCACTCCAGTCTGGGCGACAGAGTGAGACTCCGACTCAAAAAAAAAAAAAAAAAAGAAACAAAAAACAAAAAAAAGAAAAGAAAAGTCATTTGCTGACAGCAAACCAGTGGCAGGTGTGCTCTCGTGTTGACAGCTGCAGTTCTGACATGGATCACAGACGAGTTCTACTGGCAGTGCTGGAACATCTGGAGCACTTGGTCAGATTTCAAAAGCTAATCTGAGTGGACTGTCTTCTTCCATTTCAGGAAATAGAAAGAATTATGGACAGCAGGACCATGTTTGCATTGGAGTAATGCAATGCAAACGGGTATATTCCGTTTCTGATTTATTAATAGGGAGGTACAAGCAGCAAAGCACACAAGCACATCTAATATCTGGTAAGATAGTCAGTGGCGATTTGCTGTACTCCCTTGCCTTTTTAGGATTTCTTTTGATATTTTGAAAGAAAATGAACTAAAATCTGATCCCATACATTTGTTTCTGAGAAACTGTTATACTGATTTATACATAGAAAACATCTAACACTAAATGAGTGAGTGAATTAGGCTTAATATTTTTTCTAATTTCTCACTAAGAATGTTATCTGTTGAAAGCACCTATTATGCAGAATTTCTGCCAACATTGCACAAATTAATATCACTTAGTGTCTAGAAACATCCTGCAAAGTAGTAGCAAATGATATTCATTCCCATTTAACAGATGAGGACACTCAGACTCAAAGAATTAAGACAACTGTCCAAGTTCCATAACTAAGAAGTAGAAAAATTGGGATTGTTTTCCCCCCAGGTTGGGACTCCAGCGATCATACTCTTTCTATTGTGCTTCAGTACTTTTAAATGATTGTTTGATGGATTCTCTTAACTTGCTGAATTTCTGAAGTTAGTAAAAAATATACAATTAAAAAAAAAATGACCAAGTCAATGCAAATATGCCAGACCACACTGTGGACAATAAGGGACTTCCTATGACAGTATTTATGGTTTGAGCCATTTTGTACTTGGGAATTGTTAGAAAAATTAGGCAAAGGAATTTTGTATGCTTCAAAGTTCAATAATTATATCAAGACTAAAAAAATAAGGCTCAAAAATTCTCGCCTTCTATCAATTACTTAATTGCTGATTATTGGGTCCTATGGGAGTGAGGAAAGAAAGTTGACAGCTGTAGGCACATACCTTCCAAAAACAGAGCTTACAGATTCTGGGATATTTTAAGAGAAAGAACTAGACCCTGATGGGAACATGGCATCTGAGGGTTGATGCTATTTTTGAACATTTTATTATGGAGTGGCTAGAAAAGTTAAAACCAAAACTTCACCTTTCACTTTTTCATATTACAGCATTTCAAGGGCTGTGTGGGCAAGAATCCAAATATATTAATTGCAGACTCAATCACTGTGCTCATGTGGGTGTATGAAGTACGGGAAACACTGGCCAGTAATTTCTTTCCAATGCTGGGCCAATAAGGCTGTGGTTTCTTATAGTCCACACACCAGAAAATGTCCATTCAAATGAGATTTGAGCATTCTATGGATGAAAGTGTGACTAATGGATAGAGACTAAAATATTCTCCTGCCTCAACATTATTAAGACCAGAATATTTATTTACTAGTGCACACTGTGAAAAATGTTTCTGTTTTAAATTTTTCCCTTTGATCCTACTCGCTCATTTTTTAGATTTTACTGCTAAGCTATTTAGAAAAAAAAAAAAAAAAAAACCCTGACATGAGTTAGAGGTGGGGGCATGTCCACCAAATTGTGTAGGTTTAAATATCTTGAAAGAAATGCATTCTGGCACCACCCAAGATAAAATGAACGATCATACCCATTCTGGCACCTGAAAATATTCGTTGATGTTTGGCACCTGAAGAAATTACCCATGAAATGAACACTTGGGGCTTGACTCATTAGAATTCAACTCCAGAGTCTTCAAATGAATAAGAATCTCTACACAGATACTGAGAAATAGAGATAAAAAGAATTGCAGAGGAAACGTCAACGCTTCTTAACGATGCAGGAAACTTAAGGCTTAATGGGATTTGCTCTATAACATATACAACATCAGGGTATGATCACAGGTCAACAAAGTCGTAAATTCAAGTGAGGAGAAACTATATCCAATTAGTCAATGAAACAAAGTTTATCTGCAAACTGTGAATTTTAATTTATTTTTTGGCTTATAACTCTGCATATTCTATCTTATACTAGTTTTATTTTATATCCATAACTTAGTTAGTGGGCTGGAATTTTTAGTACTCATTCAAAGAGGAAAATAATTCTATCCACTCAGAACGTTAGACTTTCTTGTAAAATTAGCTTCTGTCTTAAGACACAGTGCATAATGTGAAATATTTCAGTTTTGAGGGTGAGCTTTTAGAAGATCATGTTTGTAATAACTGCCAACTTGCACGTTTCATGAATATGTTACGTTCATTCTCTAGAACATGTAATATGTGGACTATGTACTATGTGGCATTACTAATGTCTTATGCTTCTAGACATTTCTAATATGATAAAATGTTTTAGGGCAGATATATGACTTTGTTCTCTATATAGTTTACTTGTGAGGTTATATGTTACCCATACTCATGGACCTGTTGAGAAATATCCCATATAACTGAGTTCATTATGATGAGGGAAAAAGTTGACATACACAGATAAAAGTAGAGCACATATTAGCTATAAATACATTTCTCATTAAACTGTATAGGAAAAGAATGCATTTTATTTCTATTGCTTTATCATATTATTTAATGGCAATGTTGACATTCATAATAAATGCAAAAACTAACAAATACCTCTGAAAGTTTGAAAGAGGGCCTTCCTCTGAAATCTTGCATATTTAAAAATAAAATAATAGAACTTCTGTCTCCTTTTAAATTTATTTTTTGTATTTCAAATTATTCCTTTTTATGGCCTTATTTTGTATAGTCCACCCTTGAGCAACGTAGGAGACCCCATGCAGTCAAAAACCCATGTATAACTTTTGACTTTCCACAAACTTAACTGTTAATAGCTTACGGATGACCAGAACCTTGCTGATAACATAGCGAATTAACATATGTTTTGCATGTTATATGTATTATACACCACATTCTTACAATAAAGTAAGCTAGATAAAATAAATTGTGCTCAAGGAAAATCATAAGAAAGACAAAATATAAAGACCTTTTGAATGATCCATGTCTACTTCATAAATAGTGAATATATGAGGGAGTACCCCAAAACTGAATTTATTTAACGAAAAATGTGTATTTATCTTTATATATTGAAACTCCATTCACTCTCAAAGTACTCTCTGAGGCAATACACCTATCAAGATGTATCCGCTGCACAAAACAGATTTTGGACTCAATTTTCATGCCTTTTGTTACTTCTGCCATTTTTTTAGTTTCACCTCTTCCACATCAGCAAAACATTTCCCTTTGACGTTTTCATCATCAGGAAGCCCCAAAAAGTCACTTGGGGCAAGATCAGGTAGAATACGGAGGGTGGGGCACGGGGGTCTTGCCTTTTCCCTCAAAAACTGCTGAATACCCAGTGCCGTGTGGGCAGGTGCGCTCGTTAACACCCCATCACGGCAGGGGCAAATGTCTTGAAAACACCTCCAAAAACAACTCCTTGAGGCTGAGTGCAGCCTCTCACAGCTTGAGCTGGAATGTTGATGCCAGTGGGGTCCTAGAAGACTTTTCTAGCAGGGGAACCCCTACCACAGGGGCCCCGCCCTTCAAAAATAATTGTTTTGGAGGGGATCCCCCTCGTATATTCCCTATTCACGAAGTGAAGGTGGGTCATTAGAAAGGAGTTTATTCTCATTTTCTTCACATTAAGTAGGCTGAAGAGGAGGTCCAAAGGAGGGGTTGGTCTTGCCGTCCCAGCTAGTAGAGGGGATGGAGGAGGTGTAACAGGAGGCAGGAGAGGCAGGCATAATCAGTATAAATTTTCTTATTAAAAGTCAACATACGACCCTGCAATCCCCCTACTGGGAATATATCTGGAAGAACACAAATCACCCTATAAAAAAGACACCTGCACACGTATGTTTATCGCAGCATTTTTCACAATAGCAAGAACCTGGAAGCAACCATGCTACCCATCAAAAGAGGACTGGATTAAAAAAATGTGGCACATATACACGATGGAATACTACGCAGCCGTAAAAAAAGAACAAAATCATGAATTTCGCAGCAACCTGGATGTAACTAGAGTCTATAATACTGAGTGACCTCTCACAAAAACAAAGGTCCGAGTATCACATGTTCTCACTCATATAATGGACCTTGAACATCCAACCTAATACTATAAGAAAACGACTGACAGTAGTGGGAAATTATGGGGGGGGAGGGAGATGGGATTAACGAACAAATATCTGTCTGGGGATGGGGAAGCACCTCTTATCAATAGGGTGCCTGAATGAAACGTATCTGTATACCTGACCCTTAACTGTACCCCACAACATCATAATAAAAAATATTGATTATAAAAAAAAAAGTCAACATACAGATGGGCCTGCCTAGGTCAAACCTGTGGATTGCAAACTTCTGGAGGGCGACTGCTTGTCTTTTACACTTTGAATCTAACCTGCCCCAATTGTCTCGCCCTGTGCCTTGCCACATTGGAGACACTCAGTCAATAATTTTTAAAAGGTATTGTTGCTAGGGCCCCAAATAAGAAAAATAAATAAGATTAAGGTATATAACTTTGTCTACAACTCTGAGAGCTAACACAAACCCAAACTCTCCAAATTTAGAAAGTGGAATGAGACAATTAAATCCAAGCTTCTGAGTATGATTCCCGGCAGGAAACAGAGTTCTCTCGCTCCTCATCTTGATGAGGGCGTGAAGCCTCAGTGACACACCTTGCCTTGGATGGTTCCTCAGTCATCAGAAAAAGGGCTAGACACTTGTATTCTAATGTCACTTCTACTGTAGGGAAGAACAAAGGCTTGAACTGAGATGGATGTGAGGGTTCTGGGTGTTACTGACTCTATCCTCTTAGGTAACTTGCCTAACGTCTCTGGGACTCAGGGCTTTATTCACAAAATGAATGATTGCTATAAGTCAAAAAAATAATGTTTATAAATGAAAGAAAAAGTTTCCGTCCCTTTCAGCACATTGTTTGGTCTTCATTTAATGGATGAACACTAATTTTTCATCACACCATTTGGGGGAAAAAAAAAGACATTTTCACAAAGAATAAGCAAACAATTAATACTCAAGTAAAAAAAAAATACCCTCCCTCTATTTTCAGAACTAAAGTGGAAAATGTGTAGAGAGAAAGACATTTAGTTCAAGTCTTAGCAAAGAAAAAAAAAACTTACTTTTCTAGAAAGGAGGCTATTAATTTATAAAACATCTCTATTGGTAAAAAGTCTTTTTCTTTCACAGATGATGAAATCTTTTTCTCTTAGCTTCAAAGACAGCACATACTCTTGGTCCTCCCATGTAAGAGTTGAGTCTTCTCACTCTCATTTGTTGGTTTCCTTTCTTCAACTCAATGCTGACATGTCACAGGGCTCAGTCTTAGACATTTTTCACACACAGACACACACACACAAACTCTCTCTCTCTTTCAGGATGTTCTCTCATCTTAGGACTTTAAATACCATCTCCGTGCTACTAATATCCACATTTTTATCGTCTGCACCAGCATCTCTTCCAAATTCAAGCATCAGATATTCAAATACCCACTTGATACTCTACTCGGGAATCTAAAAGACATCACAAATTCAACATGTCCAAAATTGGTCTTCTAGTTTTCCACGTCTCTGTGTCCCTGTATTTGCTTGACTCCACACTTTTTTTTATTTTGTAAAAGGTAACTCTATCCTTAAGTTGCTTAGTCCCTAAGACTTTAAGTCATCCTGAATTCCTTTCTTTTTTTTTCAATGTACCTCATTCAATTTGTTGGAAATCCTTTGGCTAATCCTTTAAAATTTCCCTAGAATCCAAACACACTTTACTGCCCTCTTGTCAACTATTTTGGTTGAGACCACCATCGCCTCTTATCTGGATTACTACAATAGCCTACAAAAGGTCTCCCAGCTTGGAGACTTGTCCTACACTTGCTTTTCAACACAGAGAGGATTATCTTTTAACACAGAATTCGGTTAGTATCCCCCCTTTCACTTTCCAATCCCACAGTAGCTTCCCACTTCTCTTAAAGGGAAAGCCCAAGTCCCACCTGATCTGTCTACATCCTTGCCTCTATTAGCACTCTGACCTCGGGTTCTAGAACTCTCTTTCTGCCGCCCTCTGCTCTCATTATGCTAGTCTCATTGCTATTTCTCAAACTGTCTTTACAATCAGACACCTCTTCTTCCTGCCATCTATATGCCTAAAACCTGCTTCTGAGCACATGAGCCCAAATCTCTTCTTTTGGTGAAGTCTCCTCTGAGAAGCCTATTTCAATCTACATTACTTCCTACCCCATGTCTCTTTATCTTCACATTTTCCTGTGCCCTTCAGCCTGTTCTACTTTATTTCCCATAAAATAATAGCTTTCAAATATTCTAGATTACTGATATATTATTACCATCCCTCTTTCCACACTGGGATCTAAGCTCTACTTGGGCAGAGATCTTTACTTCTTTTGTTTTCAATGCTTCTCAAGCAGAAAGATAATGGCCTGGAACGTGCTAACTGCTCATTAAATATTTGTTGTTAAGTGAATGAATAATAAGATCTTTTCAATAAATCATTTCTTTTTTTCAAGTAAGTACGTACATTTATTATAAGAATTATAAGACTAGTGTTTCAGTGTGACTCTTTGGTAATAGTAGAGGTAGCTCACAAAACTTCTAAGAAGAAGAAGAAAACAAGGGGACAAAGGATGGTCAAGATCTATTAATGAAGGTTGCAATGAGCAAGTTTGTCCACATAGGTGTAGACTGAAGGAAGAAATCCTGGCTCGGCTGTGCTATGCATATTTGCTGTTTTAATTCACTAGGGAAGAAACTTAAGAATAGACTTTATGAAGATAAGATCAGAAAACTATGCTCAGAAAATACAGTAACAGCCATATCTTTTTCATCGCTTTCTTGTCATCCTCATCAAAATAGCTTTTGTTTAATTATTCTCCGATGTGTACCAAAAAACATGAATTGCTCTGTCTCCTACTATATTCTGCATGGACCAGAAGGACATAATGGTGGCAGATTCTGGGGGTATTGGAATTACTGAAAACTAGATCAATTTCAGAACACAGAGAGAGCCTGTACAGCTGGAGGACAGTAAGAAAAATAAGCAACCCATGTCTGGTGGATCAGGCCAGTTGTTGATGCTAGGCTTTTATGCCAAAGATAGAACACCACAGTGTATGAACATCACTCTGAAACCACATAAGCAACACCATAAATTTTCCATTAAGTAATATCCCATGCATCCAACCTCTGATATATGAAAAAAATCAGTGCTATATTAGTGTGGCCAAGTAATATTTTTCTCTTGCCTTTCTCATGCCAAAGACTAGAATTGGCTCATATCTACAATCAAACAACATGATTGACCTGAGTGTTTAAAACTTGACTTCCTTTAACTTTGTCCAGTGATATCTCTTCTTTCTCCTGAGCATAACTTAGCCCAGCGGTTCTCAAAACAAGTGTACATAAGTGTCATTTGAAGAGGAAGTTAAAAGAAATGGAAACCTAGGTTCTGTTGAATAGGTGAGGGCTTGAGTTATTTTATGTTTAACAAGTTCTCCAGATGATTCAATACCTTCCAAAGCTTGTGGACCACTTAGAAGAGTGGGTTCACCTGGAGAAATCCTCCTAAAATGGTACACAATGAGTAAATCAGAACACAGTGTCTATTAGAACCACTGGTTGAGCTTTTTAAACCTTCAGAACCCATGCTCCAACTGTTTAGATTCTTATTCATTAAACCTAAGGTGGCGCCCAGAAATGTTCATAGTAAAAACCTCCACAGGTTGATTCTGAAGAACTTTTCCAATTAAGAACCAGTCCCCAAGTTTGGGAAGTACTCTTCCTCCAAAATTCCATCAGTTGTGAGGTCTGTCTCTCCTGTTATCATTTAGGAACAAGTTGAATCAAAATCTCCCCAGCATAGAAGATGGGGGTAAGGGAGGAGGGGAGAGGTCTTGTGAATTTAAATTTGTTAAAAGTTTCTGACTCCACAAAAGATCAACTCATTTAGAATTTCTTCTGACTCATGAATCCACATTTTTAAAAAAGTCAGATTTACTGGATGATTCTCTTACACACCAAATTTTGAGAACCTCTGGTTTAGAGATTACTCTTCCTTTAAACAGTTTTTGAACGTATTGAACCAAAATCTCTGGATTGAATACTGGGCTTCATAGTTCTTAAAAGCTTTCCAAGAAGGTTTTTGAAGGTCGCTGTGTCTAGGAAGCTCTGCTTTGATCCACAACTCAAAACAGCCCATCTCAAAGATTTTTTTCCACGCAAACTCTAGTTCAGTGACTCACTTTGGATTTATTAGCACTTAGAAAAATGATTATGCAGTTTCACACTGACACTTTGCTATTTAATATATTTGTTGTTCTTTCTTCAGAAGTGTAAGCTAAGCAAAATGGATACATGTATATTCTGCTTTTTTCTGCAGTGCACCTAAGACTAGCCTAAGGTGAAACACAGTACTTACTTCACAAAAACGTACATTAGTGACAACCAGTTTTTAAATGGATCTGGTTTCAAAACTATCTCAAGGTCTCCTGTTTCCTGTTAACAATTCTTACACAATTACATGAAATGAAGTTTAACAAAGTGAAAAATAATATACAGATAATTTATCACATTTAGTAATATGAGTAAATAGCATTGAAAAGTGGAAAGGATTATCTAAACTGGTAATTGCAAACTAATAAGATACTTCTTTAATTTCCCTCTCTTTTTGCAACTCTAAACAAACATTTTTAAGCCCACTAAAGGCTTTCTTGTCTGTTCTTATTAGGAATCTTTCTGGACTGATAAAATATGCAGTTTTAAAATTAACAATTATAAAAACTATGTGGAAATGGAGATAGACTTCTTATGAGTGACATGTTTATTAAATTTAAAATTGAAAATAATTGCATTTATTGAATGACATTATCAAAATGCAAATCTGTACAAGGACTGGAAAGGAAAGCATACAAATTGCTTATTTTGATACTTTAGAATCTGAACCCAGAATGATGATGAATTTATGGAGAATTTTTTGGTTGTTCTTTATGTTGCTGAATTTTGTTAGTATATAAAAATATTCTTAATATTTTTAAGATTTAAGGAACAAAATGGAAATGTTTAAATATCCAGATGTCAGACATAAACTATATGTTTCTTCATTCTAAATACTTTTTATATTTTTTCTATTGTAACACCTTCCCAGAAATTGTTATATTAATATTCATTGTTTTGTGGGTTTATAAAACCAAGCAAATGTCCTTGGTAGAAAAAAAAAAATCAGAATATTAATCTTTGGCCCTGTTTCCTGGGATTCTGAAGACCTTATATGTTAGAGCTGTCAAGGATGGAATGGAGAGAAATGAGATAAATGAAAATGACCAAATCACCCTCCCTAAACCTCTTTGTTGATGGTGTCATCTATAGAGGGAATCTATAATTTCATTTTTCTGCTCTCTGATAGGCCAGAGATGTCAGATGGATTTATAAATATGCTATGATGGACACAGGATGAATCATTTATTGGCAGTCTCCTCATTTGTGACAACTCGAATGCTATGCTGTTAGGGCTTGCTTTTTTTTCTGCACATTTTTTTATTCTTCAGCAATTTCATCTTAGTATATTTTTTTCCTTTCCAGTACTTATAAAATTTTCATAATCTACTAACTATATTTATAAGTGAACAACACAAATCAAACTATTGTTATATTTTAAAGAATGTTATTGCTTACTTATACTTGTGTATATCTTTAAATTCAGTAAGGTGAAAATAATTTGTGCATGGTAATCTTCCAAAAACAGTGATGTAAATGAAAGTAAGTTATAATACACAAGTGGAATGATTTTGCTTATTTGTTTGTTAAATGTACAATGAGGTTCAAATAATGACTCAAAAGCACAAAGATAAGCAATGGTTTCATGGACAAAATTTTAAACTGATAGATTATTTTTCTAACTCCATGCTTCTTGATTAGAGAAGTAAACTATTAGAGAGCTTATAATGGTTTACCAAGGGTATCAGGATAAACAAGGTATTTCTTTCTGAAGAATCAGTTTTCATAATGATCCATCCATAGAAAATTTTATGCTAAATAAAACCTGGATGTTTTATGGCATAGACCATATATTTAGCATAGCTTTAAAAGACTAAACCCTATAAAGTATAAAATTAGCACAATGTAAAAAGATTCAACACTGGGTTTTAGAAAAGCTTATACATGCGGTGGGGTCATTACTAATTATATTCCATGCATTGCTTCTTGACCGTCAAGTTTTAGGGCAACAACTCCTTTTGATGTGTGTAGAAGCACTTCTCTGGTCTATATTATTTTCTTATCATGGAAAAAGAAGAGAAATGCTCCAAATATTTGCTGTGTTTACGGACACTGTCACTAACACCACTCTGTTGCCCAGGCACGCACTCTAGCAAACAGCCAGTAAACCTTGCCTTATACCAGTAATTACAGAATCAAATACAAAGGCAGCAAGGACACCAGCTTTACCCTCAAAAAGTCGAGGGCAGAGAGAGGTCATCAAATACATATAGAACCATAACTATCTGATGGGAATATGGTTAAAGTTCAATGGAAAATGATTAGCATGTGGGCCGCCTTGGAATTCTTGAAATAGCACATAGGGGAAGTGTTATTTGAGCCTAAACTTGAAAGAATGAACAGACAGCAGTACCTTCTTTTTGTCAGTCAAGTATGTGTGAGTGGGTCGGGATAATTGACTGCGGCTGAAGGGCAGGGGTGCTGCCGGTGTGATTGTTGTGTGGTTGAGAGAACAGCATGGAGGAGGGCATCCGATTGAAAGTTTACTAGTACGCTTGCATGCAGGACGTCGTGGATGGGAACAGAGTAGCGTAGCTAAGGGAGAAACCAAATCTTTTTTCTGTACCTTTGGAAACTAGGCTCTTGAAAATTAGGAGTCACTAGTGAGAATTTTGAGAAGGATGGTGAATGTAAACTATAGGAATTACCTACTCTATAAGCAATCACCTGTTCAATTTGATTAGATTATCCCTGGAGATTTTTCATTTTAAAGTACACCAACGGTTTATCTATTATGTCCTCAGGGAAAACAGAAGCATTAATTCAAGAAGAATGTCAGGCACCAGCAGGGCATAGTAAGTATAACAGATACCACTGCTGGCCTGACCAAGAAACATTTTTCCTTTTCTGCTTCTTAAGGGAACTTTAATTTTTTAGCAATCCATACTTCTCTGTGCAGTCTTCAGTTTCCATGGAAGCAGGGCACATTTTCAGATCAGAGGGCAAATAGGATTGGTCAAAGTCAACAGTAGTAATTGGTCCTTTTAGGCTGGGGAGTATCACACAGTTGATCAGAGAAATGTGAAGGAATATTTGTTGACAGTAGGCAGATGGGTGGGTCTTGCATAAGCTTCCTTAATCTTAAAACACAGATGAAGATAGCAAAGACCCTGTTTTTCTACTGGGTACCTTGTGTCTGGATGTAAAACCTATAATCATGGCAGACATCTTTCAATATTGAGTAAAGCTGGCCAAGGACAAACCAAGAACAGGAGACAAGGAACACAGATGGTAAACACATAGGTCCGGGATGTCAGTGAGTCATTCATGAAATTCTATGACTGCTTAACTTCTTGTGTGTATAATATTAAACCTTTCTTAAACCTAAGTAAGTTTCCTGTTACCTGTATCTCAAAGCATCCCAGCTTATATAATTAGAATAATTACATTTACAGCTTGAAAGGATTCAAAATTCACCATGCACATTCTTCCTTTGTTAACATATGGAGGACGAGAAAATAATTGACTTGTGTGAGCTCAATTAATTACAAGCAGAATCAGGCTTCTTAAGTTCCATGGATATTCTGCCTCCCCATCTTTAATATATTTCAGACTTTTTAAGAGAGTTAACGTAATTGTACGAAATCCTCTAGAAGAGTATGTGACATGTAATAAATACGTTATCAGTAAATATTGATAAATACCTGACAGAATGTAAACAGTTATTTCCAGCTCTGCCCAACTAGTGGACAGTTTTGACATTAACCATTCAACTTTGACAAGGAAGCAACTCAGGAAGTCTTACCTCTGAGGATTTATAGGTTTTTCTACAAACTTTTCTCTTTTTTGATCCTCCTCAGATGCTGATTACAACTTAATGGAAAGTAGCTATTAATCTTTCCCTGATGGGTAACTAAAGCTTTAATGGGGTAACAAAGATGTGTGTGTGTGTGTGTGTGTGTGTATTACAGAGAACTTCAGAGGTGAGGAAACTTGTGCAGCTAGAAGATGATCATACCCGCTAGCTGTCCAGGACTGCAAATTTCCTACATGGCCTGCTGTCTATTTCTCGGTACTGGCCCAGTGCTTAGTACCTACAGGTGCTTAGTGTGCTTTGTTGAATTAACGAATACATGGGCGGTAGAAAATGGGCATTTACCACGAGTGGCGATCAAAAGAGAGGAAAGGGCAAAAACACTGGAGAAAGTTGAGAAAACAGACTTTGAGCCCACTTTCTCATGTAGCCGAGTAACAGCCGCGATCAAGGCTTTCTTAATTGGCGCTCTTACTGTCTTCACATTTGTCAGATAATAATAATAACAACCCTTTGTCTATCTGAACTCAGCCAATGCCCCAATGATTCTTGGAATTTGCGAGTGTCATGAATTTGAAACCATTAATTAAATAGCAAAATCATCTTTACAGAGCAGAGGTCAAAAAGGTATTTAAGGAAGGAACTAGACCACAAAGATTACTTTTAAAAATACATTTGAGTTTCAAGTTCAAAAAAGAGGCCGTCACCCAAGATCGGTATCAAGTGATAACAGTGGCAGTTTATTAATAATCTGTCATGTAAAGCTGACATATTAGAAGCTGAATTCTGCTCAGCTTTACAATAAAATCCCATCCAGTTTTTTGCTACCAGAATTAAATATATTCTGTTGAAAGGCTTTAGTGAGCTTAAATATGCTCCAAAGCTCTTTTTTCCCCCTAACACTTTGCTATCAACAAGACAAATCGACAAAAGTGTAATCTTGATTCTCCCTGATATCCGTAGTATATCAAACAGGGAGCAAGATAACATACACATTTTTATAGAGGTTGATAAAGTTTGCCGGGAGACAAATGGAAAAGTCTTAGCAACTAAATTACTTGTTTCTGACATGGCAGGGGGAAAGCGAGACGTAGTGTGGAAATAACATAGAATAAGTATTAAAAGTTAAACCTAGGGGATTCACAGATGGATAATTTATTTAATCAGAATGATGTGTGAGCTAGCCAGATAGGAACAATCTAGCCAAAGGTGTGAAGAGGTGATAATCCATATATATTCAGACTAAAGGATTTAGGCGAGGCATTTTGTAACGAGTAAATATCTTTGAACCAGTTTTTCATGAATATCAGTTGAAAGTGCCCATCAGAAGTAGAACTCCATTTTCTTTACATATGTTTTGAGGGGAAACACACACACACACACACACACACACACACACACACAACTGTAACTTTTAACAGTTTTGTGCAATCAATGCAGTATTGAATAGAAAACCCAGAGAGCATTTCATGCATACAGTAATTGTGTTCTCATATTCAAACATTGATAATACCAAAACATTTGAGATCTATATTTTTTCTGATTGTGTTTCCTTTTTTCCTCTTTTTTCTTCTTTTTTGAGTTGAAGTCTCACTCTGTCGCCCAGACTGGAGGGCAGTGGCCGCTCCCGGCCACCGCAGCCTCGACCTGCTGGGCTCCAGCGATCCTTCCGCCTCAGCCTTCCGAGTAGCTGGAATAACAGGCATGCACTACCACGCCCGGCTGATTTTTTGATTTATTGTAGAGATGAGGTCTCGCTGCCTAGGCGGGTCTCGAACCCGCGGGCTCAGGCAATCCACTCACCTCAGCTTCCCAAAAGCGTGGGATTACAGGCTGAGCCACCGATCCCGGCTCTTTTGGCTTTTTCAAAGGGTCTTCGTGCCTTCAGACTAGACTTTTATTACATAATTCAATCTTTCCGTTTCGGGTGCATAAAATATGTAACAAGCCACTCAGCATGTTTATAATTCTTCAGTTTCTACTGTTTTCCTTCATGCAGGATGTTAGTTGCATGGCTTTGGACTTTATTTGTCCCCACACTCTGTCATCACTGTGAAATGAAACTAAAGTTTGTTCGACTGGCATCAGTTACCCATAATGTGGTCTGGGTCTCTTAACTGGACTTTTTCCCTTAACTATCATTTACCTTCAGGACATAGGAAATAAATCCTGAAAAATTTGCTTCCATAACCTATGCTGTTTTTCTCAGATAAGCTCATGACTTATCTATGTAGAATGACTAGTGGAGAATCAGAATTATTAGTGCTACTTAAAGTCTTAAAACCAATCTTCAAGACACCCTTTTGTGTTTCACCTCTGTTCTCCCTACTTTCATTATGCCACAGAAATTGGCAATTTAGCCAAAATGAAAACCACCTAATTAGCTCTTAGTATAGTCTATATTTTACCATCTTTAGCTACCTAAAACAGGCAGAAAAATAAAAACAAAACAACAAAACAAAAACCCTGAAACAAATTCCAGACTCTTCAAATATCCAAATATATGGCTGAATGAAATTCCATCTTACTTTAGTCTCAAGGATTTTAGTCTATAAATCCTCAAATTTTCTTATCAGATTGTTCAATAATATGAAGATTTGAAATGCAGTAACTAATTATTAATGTATTATCCAGTTTGCTCTTGCGGTTCCATTGTGGTGAGTTATGAGTTACTCTGAAATCATGACATGGCTTGAATCAAAGACCCAAAGATGAAAAAGAAACATCCTAAATGAAATATGTGCATATTGAAGCAACTGCACTTTCCATTTAAAAATAATCATTTAATTTCATCATGTTTCATAACATTTCTCAACAGTTTTAATAACATGAAGGAAAATAAATGTATTTAAATCAAGATTACTTCTTCAAAAGGAAAAAAAACAGATGCAATTCAAAAAACATGCATAATGAGACAAGGTCTTTGTGGCAAAATATGCATATTTTCATAATTGACTCAGAATTTTAAAAATAATAATATTGATTTTTATGCCATCCTTCCTATCAGGCACAAAACAAGTAAAACACAGCAAGTTGAATTTTAATGAAGTGTATGTAATAGTATTCTGCAGTTAATCCCTTGGACTGTATTTATTATGAGTGTTATATTCTTATGCAATTTATTAAACATAATATTTTAGAAGCAATAAATACATTTTAACATTAATTTTACTTGAATACCTAAAAGTTACCCTAAAATTCTGAGAGTTTTAATGATATTATATATTTATATTGCATAATTTTTGTTTACTTAACAATATATGCATAATTTTTGTTTACTTAGCAATATATAGTAGAAATACATTATCGCAATTCATTTATGGTTAAAGTCAAATACCTTTGTTATAGTGCTGGATTTTTATTCCAAAATTTGGCCACATAACTAATTGTGGTGCACATTATAACTAATTAATTAGAACTAATTAGAATGGACAATGCAAAAACGCATATACTAACTTAACAAAATACTACAATAACTTATCTTAGTAGCTACATTAAATTATTAAAAATATAAATATTAATGTTTTCCCAGATACATACAAATTTTACAATGCAGCAGTAAAATATACATACAGCAATTACTATCCTAATCAAAAGCTATCTAGCTATCTATCTTAGAGTCATGAGATAATAACACAGAGCAAGCTTATACGGAAACCATTAAATGTAAAAATTTAAACAATAAAGCATTTAGAGAAACCATAAGAAAATAATCTTAGCAGCCACGACCAAGCAAATATTTCTTTAAAAGAACTAAAAAAGCCCTTATCATAAAAGAAAATTACAATACTAATAAAATGAAATAAATCAAAACTAAGAATTTCTATTCATCAAAAACCACCATCAGAAGAATAATGAGAAAATTCACCAAAAAGTTGAGTATACGGTACAAATATTCAGTAGCATTCTGGTAAATGTTTCACCCTCTAACTCTCTGGAAGAAAAAAAATAACGTTCTGAGTTTTGGTATTTTGGAAAGTATGTGGTTTAAGTATTTCTACCACGACAGATTTTCAAACTCTTAGAACTTTTGACACTTTACTAATTGGCTCTTGGGAGCTAGTATTAAATCCCCCACTAATATAAACAGAGGTGAATATGTATGGGAATCAATCTGTATCCTACAACGCAACAAAAAGGGTCAGATAATCTAGCAGAAAAAAATGCAAAAGATAGGACATTCCACAAAAAGGCAATGTATCCCCATGACAAATCAGCACAAAACAGGTGTTTGATGACATTAATCTTCAAGACATTCCAATTAAAATATCCCTAAACACATACCAATATGACTAAAGTTAGAAGATGAAAAAATCCCAAGTGCCAGTGGCTCGATGGAACAACTGAACGCTCATATCCAGTTCTCCAAACTGATGACCACTTCGGGAAACTGTCAGCATCGACTAAAGTAGAACATATGCATATGCTATGGACCCGACAAGATGCTTACATGGGCTTCCTAACAGACATGTTTCTGATTTCCATATCACCACTCTTCATAAGAGCCAAAGTCTGGAAGCTACTTCAATCCCTGTCATTGGTAGACATGGTCAATAATTTGACACAGTCACACAGTTGATTCTATTCAGCAATGAGAAATGAGTGCTTTAACCCCACACACAACAATTTAACAAATATAATGCTGAACAAAAGAAAAAAGTAGTACTTACTATAGGAATTCATCTACAGAGTGTAGAAAAGAAGGTGAGCCCTACTTCTAGAAGTCAACACATTGCTTATGCTCTGTGGGTTTAGTGACAAGAAACAAGCATAACAGGGTCCTCAGCGTACTCTGGTGTTCTGTTCTGTTTTTTGTTAATTGATGTGAGTATTGGTTATATAGGTGCATTTATTTTGTGACAATTCACTGGGACTGTGCACTTAAGATATAAGTAATATTTTGTTTGTATATTTATAAGGAAAGATTTAAAAGTCTGGAAATTATAGTAATTTTAAAAATTGTTCCATATTATAAATGGAAATAATGTGTTTTTAAAATTTGTTCAACTATATTTGTGAAATACAGTTTAAAATTTTAAAATGTACTTTTGAGGAATAAAATTATGACTTTATGCCTATCTAAATTATTCATCTAAATTTCTCCCATTATCAAATTCTCCTCATAGAACTGAGGGATTTCCCTGGCTTCTATATGACACTTGTTTTTAATAATCCTATATTGAGTGTTTCTTTTAAAAAGTAACCAAAAAGTATACCTTATAGTTCCTAGAGATGAATGTCATCTACAATTGTTAAAAACATCATCTTCAAGATACATTACAGTAACACTATATGCCCAAACTCTTGTTTATGTTTCCAAGGACATAATTTCCTTTGTGTTTCCAAGTATTTAATTTTCCCCGAATATAAAATATAAGATACAAATGTCCATATCATGTCCGTGGATTTCATGTACTTCTTGTAAACTAAATCTTTATTTTGTTTACTATTAAGAAACAAACTCTGAAAGTTGGCTTACTAAAAATTAATTTTATCAGTTTCATAACATAAACTGATGTTTAAGTATATCTATAGTAATCAGATTAATAGTATCATTCCCATTCACATATTAACAAAGGTTATTGAATAAATTTAAGCACAGAAATCAACAAATAAATAATGTCTAAAATTACCTTAGAAGTCACTTGTTACTTCCTATCATTTTATTTCTATAGCTGCATATTTTACTTTCAGCGTCCTGGAACTCTAACATCAAGTTTCATGGAAGAACCCAATTTTGATAAATCTTGACAGATGATAAAATTACTTTTACTTTCAATAGTTCATTGCCTCCATTCATTGGTATCAAATAAGCCACACTATTAAAACTTTAATATATAAAATTGTCATTCATGTCCAAAAAACTTTCTTCTTTACCTTTCTAAACTATACTTTCAGATTCACTGAAAAATCTATCGAAAACTATATCAAATAACTATATTATGATGATATACGCAATAACATAAACATTTTGATAGAAAATATCATAGCTTGTTCAATATTTATGACAAAATATTAAAGGAATTATTTCTTTTTTTACGTTTAAAAACTGAAGACTAACAAACAGGTGTACTAAAAAAGAAAATAACTCTAAAATTAAGTTTATGAACTATAACCTTACCGTAACTCAGAGGTTAGGAAGTCAAAGAAAAAGTTCACCACCCTGAGACCTAGGAAAATACAACCAAAAGCATACGTTATTAGTACCAGTGTTCAATTTTCATTCAGGTGCCTTAAAATATTAAATATTGATTTAATATTAAGAGTTATTTTATTGTCTGAATAATTAATGTACAAGTAACATGACAAACATTTTTGACTATATTTGTTGAAATAACATTACCATTTACTCAGCTCACATCAAACTATTGTGATTTAAGATTAATTATTCTAATTTGAGCTCTTTAGTGCAGTCATGACAAACAAGCAGACAATTCTTATTTGTCTCCTTTGCTTCTGTGGGACTATAGGTAATTTGCAAACATAATGTATTTTTCATGCATTATTTCGGGGACCCTTCCCTGTTTCATTCATTTAACAGTGTCAAATATAAGCACATCCATATACATATACATGTACAATCATGTGCCTACACACAAACGTGTTCACACTATAATCCTATTTTTTAAAATCTTTGCTTTATCTGTTTTATCATTGAATAATATATAACTCTCCATGAATAAAAGTATTACACAAAATATGATATGTCATAACCTTAAAGACTACAGAGTATTCCATAGTTCATTATATATCCTAAATTGTTTAAGATATTTGAATTAATAATGAGACTAGTTAATATTATTATCTTTAAATCAAATCGCTTTAAAACAAATCACTATTATTGTCTTTAAATCAAATCACTTGGTTACCACCATGTGTGACCTTATTTAATAGGTACTGTCCCCTTTACAAAAGTTTTATCATTTTGGTTCAGTGGTAACTTATTTATCGACACACAATATAAAGCCCTTAAATGTACCTAATTCTAGATTGATGCTGCACTATTTGAACAAAAGCAGCAAACTAAAAATTAATCTTCCCTCAATGAAGAAATTAGTAGTCCTTGCAAACCCTTTAGAAAACTCATGAATGACTGGTATGTCTATTAGCAGTTGCTCTACTCTACGATGTCTAGCTAATTGAAGTATAAGTTAATACAAGAAAAATTGTAATAAATTTAATCTATTATGTCAATGCCTTAATGGCTGATATTGTTTGGGGGGACATGTTTTGTTCAGGGGTTGTATGTATTAAATTGTTTCAACTGGTTTCTACCATAAGTGAAGAAACCGTGATGTAACATCATCGATCTGTCGAAGGAATAACATTTAACTCAGAAGGGATTACCATTTGTAAAAGGGAATCTCATAAGCATCACTTGAGGGGTAAAATAAAAAGTTTCCAATGTCCTCATACAATGTTAGAGGAAAACAAAGTATCACTGTGATGGAGGGACAAAGGTTTACATTAAAGTTTACTGTTCTTATACTGCAGATTGAAATGGATGTGTGATGTGACATCTTCCATAATGAACACTTGAACTTGGCCATGGTCAGTGAGTTAATGAATGGCAGATCCTTGCCCCCAATTGTCTGATTCTGCATCTGTCATGTTTCACTCTAGTTATTGGTCATTGCTGCAGGTCTTCCTGTTCTGAAGTTGGTAAGCCCTGTTTACCAGCCTTCTAAAAATGTTCTCTCTACTGCCTATTCCTTTTACAATCCCAGTGCACATGGCTTAACCTTGTGGACCTTCCAGGCTTTTCTTCTAGGGTCACTTTTTGCTTTCATTGTCCCTGCCGAAACAAGGAGTGAGATGATGGTCTCAGGAATTCTACTCCCTACTAATATTTGTTAAAGGAGAAAATTCTTCCAAGGATCTAGTGTGATTTGAAATGCTTGTGCTTCAAAACGTCAATCAATGAATTGTAGCAACCTTCCTTGCCGCCCTCTCTCTTTATCTAGAGATACAGAAAACTAAATTTTGGCCAAGTGTTAAAAGGTTGAGTGTTAAGCCAGGCTTGGTGGCTCAGCCTGTAATCCCACGCCTTTGGGAGGCTGAGGTGAGTGGATTGCCTGAGCCCGCGGGTTCGAGACCCGCCTGGGCAGCGAGACCTCATCTCTACAATAAATCAAAAAATCAGCCGGGCGTGGTAGCCCATGCCTATAATTCCGCCTACTTGGAAGGCTGAGGCGGAAGGATCACCGGAGACCAGCAGGTTGAGGCTGCGGTGGCCGGGAGCAGCCACTGCACTTCAGTCTGGGCGACAGAGTGAGACTCCAACTCAAAAAAAAAAAAAAAAAAGAAAAGGTTGAGTGTTAAAATCAACATTTGGCTGAAGCTAAGTAGCACTATTGTAGAACGAACATCTTGGATACATAAATCAAAACTTTTAATTGTTAGTACCATTTTAATATTGAAAGCTTAAAGTCAAGCTTTCAGGTTTTGACATTATAGTGAAGAAACAATAGTTTCATTCAGCCACTATCTGATGCTAGATTACTCCTGCAGGCACTGTGTTGCATGTTAACAATATTAAATTGACACTTTTACTGAATAATGGAAATTCAACATAAAAAGTACATAAGGAGATTCATCTAGGATGTTTATTTATAGTTGCAGGTGATTTATTTAGATATTAACAATAAATCCAAAAGACATCCTTGTTTGCATGAGTGGCATTGTTACACTGATCAGGTATGTTCGGAATGCAGATTGTAAATCACTGCTCATATTTGAGTTTAGGGAGCCCAGAAATGTTGTCAAAGGCATTTGGTTAGTTGGTCTTTTGAGGACAAATTCAAGCCACAGGGGTGACTTTAGGCATATAAAAAGGTTAAAGCAGACATACAGTTTACTCCAACTTTAATTTACTTTTATCAGTGATTTGTGGAGCTTGACTCAGGCAAGGATAGAGTATAGGAAATATATTTGAAAAGGAAAGAGTCCATTTTAACATGACATGCATAAATAACTATTTTTAGATGAGAGATCTGAGATGAAGGACCAGTTATTGAGCTGTCAATGACATTGACAGTATGTTAGAATTTTATCCTAGATACATTTTAAGAAATTTTATTTCACAAAAGATGCTAGCTAAAAGATTTTGATCAGATTTACTCTTATCATTTGTACTAGTTATCTTTGGGGAAACAGTCATTCAGAAAGCACTTATACTAAGCCAAGTAAGCTAACCACAAAATAAATTATTGGTAATTTTATAATTCTGATATCCTAAACTCATTGTATCAAAATGAACGCCTCAGGGTGAAGTTCCTATGACTGCCACATCACCACAGAAGTCTTGAAATTGTACTTTGCTTAGTATTCTGTAAATAAATGTCATTAATGAATGGATTTATTGAATACGTCTCTGTGTTTGTTAAAATTCATAAAAACGGCATCTTAGTTGGTGATTTCTCTAATGTAAAAAAGAATTAGAGTGTGTTACCACCTCTTGACTTAAGTTTACAGGGAGTTCAAAAATTCGGCGGAGAAGAAGGAAGTTAAACTTAAAAAGATTTGGATACCTTACTCTTATAAAATCATTTTAAATAATAATTTTAAATAATTATAAATAAATAATTAATTATAAATTGTTTTAAAGAAAGCTTGGTGAGTTTAGGAAAATAATGTTTAATTATCAAAAGATAAATAGTACAGTGATAGGATTTCTACATCTTATCTCATGTATTCTCATTTGCTGCTCAGGAAAGCTTAATGTGTTAGAGATTATTTTCCACATTTTCAGAAAAGAGATTGGAAACTAATTGATGCCTGAATAAACTCCAAAAAGCCTTATTACTAATATGTTGTAGAGTCAAAATTCAACTTGATGCTAATTGAATTAAGAATCCCAATTAATTCATGTTCTAAGATAGGATAATGTTAATAGACAACACATATTGAATATATTACATATGTCAGGCACTTATCCAAGTATTTTATTGTATAAACTCATTTCATTCTTATAACTATATTTCGACTTTATCGATAAACAATGCTGAACTCTGAGGTGTTGTACTTTATTACACAGGTTTTTAACTCAGGAAGTCGACTTCAGAGACTATGCTCTTAGTCATTATACTAAACATCACTATATGAATGATATTTGTTCATTGTGCAGAATTCTTTTAAGTAATATTTCAATGAACATATATCCATTACCATTTTCAGGCTTAAGGGTCATGTAATTACATATTTATTATGAGTCCAATATCACCTTAGTTGGTTGGTTCTAAGTAATACTAACATTTAATATGTATTGAACACATACTACGTGCCAGGATGTCTGTCAAAGGCTTCAAGTTCATCTTATTTATTCCCCATAGTAATTCTATCAGGCATGACGAGTATCCATATTGTATATTGTATAGATAAGAAATTGACTAGAGAGATTAACAAATGTGTACAAGAGCACAGGCCTAGTAAGTTACGGCTGAGTAAGTTACTCCTGCTCTTTTGTTAGATACAACATAGAGATTCAGATTTTTAAAATTAGAATTATATTTTATGTATATACTTGTATGGAGTACAAGTGTAACTTCGTTACATGGATATGTGGCCCACGGGCGAAGTCTTGGCTTTCAGTGTCCATTAAGTTGTGTCTCATCATCTACCCCTTGCCTACCTCCTAGCCCTCTGAGTCTTTTGTCTCATCCCACACTGTACGACCATGTGTATATATTATTGAGTTTCCTCTTATAAGTGAGAACATGTGCTGTTGGTTCCTCTGTGTCTAAGTCGTTTGATCTAAGATACTGGCCATCAATGTTGCTGCAAAAGACATGATTTCATATTTTTTATGGCTAGTCTTCCATTGTGTATATATACTACATTTTATTTATCCAGTCATCCATTGATGGGCACTTGGGCTAATTCCATGTCTTTGCTATTGTGGTTAGTGCTGTAATAAACATACATGTACAGGTATCTTTTTGATGTAAGAGTTTATTTTCCTTAGGGTAGATACCAAGTAATAGGAATGCTGGATCAAAGGGCTTAAGGGTATTTCTGTTATGAGTTTTTGAGAATTCCCTGTAACGTTTTCCATAGAGGTTGCACTAGTTTACATTCCCACTAACAGTGTATAAGGATTCCCTTTCTCCACATCCTCACTGACATCTGTTATTTTTTAATCTTTTTCATAATAGCTATTCTGATTTCCTTATTGGTGTCAGATAATGTCTCATTGTGGTTTTAATTGGCATTTTTCTGATGATTAGTGATGATGAACATTTTTTTCTTATGCTTGTTTGGTCACTTGTATATCTTCTTTTGAAAAATATCTATATATGTCTTTATCCCACTTTTAAATGGGATTATTTATTTTGGTTTGGATGAGTTGTTTGAGCTCCTTGCAAATTCTGGATAACAGTCCCCTGTCAGATGTATAGTTAGCAAATACTTTCTACCATTATACAGGTATTCTGTTCACTCTATAGATCAGATTTTTTTTTAATGAAGAGAAAGTATGAAAAAAAATTAATGGCTTCCATTTTATTAAATGTAAAAAAGGTTAAAATTTCAACTTCATAGAAACACCTTAAATATTTTTATACACCTACAAAATAATAAATTAAAAACCTTCTAGTCTTTTAATTCTAATGTTTTGTGATTAATTTTGATAGTAACAGCCCCACAGTGCCTAGCTCATTAAATGTTAAATTGAAACTATGCATTATTTACAGGACATGCCAATTTCTAGAGTTTTATGTCAAAAAGTTTTAGAATATATGGTGTTTACAAAATACGCAAATATATGTGATGTAAGAACAATGTTGGCGTAGGTTAGCAGAAATACTTTATTGGGGAACTCTATAGCCTACTATCTATTTAGAAAAAGACAAATAAGGCTTTAAAAATACAATAATGTTGAGCTTTTTCTTCTTTCAAGATTGTCAAGCTTATCCTCCCAGAAATACAATTCCTATTATAATTGTAGGCAACACATTAGGAAAGAAAAAGTAGACTTGCATATTATAAACTCTCAATAAATAATCAAATAAGCATCTAAATACTGCAATAAAGAAGCAATCACTGTGTACACCCTTAAAAAAAAAAAAAAAACTACCCTCTGTTTAAGTGATAGATTTTACTTTAGCTCAGCAATTTCTAAACTTTCCCAATGTCTTTTTCAGTGCCTAAATCATTTCTTGCAAAGCTGGTGATAACTCTAGAAAAGTTGGAGTGACAGACAGCAACAGGTGGTGGGACTAACAATCTATTCTTTGAATAATCTATGTAAATGTGCTATATACCTATGTAGTGGCATATAATGCTGGGTCAGTAATGAATTCATTTATTCAACAAATATTTACTGAATAGCTATTCACCAGACACTACTATACTATAATATGAGGTTAAAGAGATGAATAGGAAAAATACATACATAAGGCCTACTTTTTATTTTGCTTTTTAGTACACAAATTGTTTCTCTGTCTCCTTAGTCCCTGAAGAACTATCACACATATTATCTGGAAGACAAATAGATTTTGCAGCCCTAGGTTGAATCGATCTTTTACTTAAATAGGTTCACTTTAGCATAATGATTGTATATTTTATTCAAGCGAAACCTGCTAGACTCTATGCCTTTGCAGCCTATAATCTCTTAGAAGGACTGTCCTTTCAGTGTTCCAAACTCTAGCTTAAGAAATTTTAAATAAGTTTTAGTGGGTTTCACAGAATGACAGACACTTTCCATTATTCCTCCGCATCCATCTTCCCTTGCTATTTCGTAAGATGACTTCTGGCTTTCAGTTAGGCTCACGAGCACTTGGAATAAGCACGTGCATATGTTTTATTGTACGGGGAATAAGGCAATGAGACTTAGTCTCAACGCCATCATATTAAGTTCTGGCCAAAGTACACACGTGGAAGTGAGGTGAGCAAAGGCTGAGAAGCACCACTAAATGCAAGAAGCATGCTCATCATTGTCCCTTCTTCCCTTTATTTTCTGGCTGGAATACAGAATTAATGCCTGAAACTCTGGAAGCCATTTTGTATCATGAGAGGCCACCACTGTCTTTGTTCCCCTAAACACTCAAGCAGAAGAATAAGATAGGAAAACCTGGATTACGGTGTGTCATCTCAGACTTGGATGAATTATTTACTGAATGTAAGAGAGAAATAAGTCCGAAAGAAACAGAAGGTAGATTAGTGTTTTTCAGGGAATAAAGGGTGGGAGAAATGGGAATGACTGAAAATGGAGACGGATTTCTTTTGGGGTGATGAAAAATGTTCTAAAATTAGATAGTGGTGCTGGTTACATATATCTCTGTAAAAATACTAAGTCCACAAAATTGCAGCCTTCAAAAGTTTGAACCAAAAAATAAATTTTATAGTATATGAATCATATCTCAATAAAGCTGTTATTCTGGAAAGTGCTTTGTGTCACTCTATTAGTTTATCTCCTAAATAATTTGGATACATTTTATTGTCTTACAAAATTAATTGTGTATCATATTCTTTTGGGAACTCAAGTTTGTCTGAATTTATTAACTTCCTTCTATTTATTAGCATATGAGTTTATGTTACGAGAAACAAAAACAACAAAAATGACAATTTCTGTCATCCATAGTCTAAAATATATTGGAAAGAGGAAAGAGGATATTTACGTATTCACGCTGAGAAAACCATAACCACCCGGGTCCAGGGCTTTTGTAAGAAAATAAACAAAGATCACCCATATGTGAATAGATAAATGCATTTGTTTTTTTGCAGTTGGCGATAGTAAGGGAACCAGTCACTATCACTTGCATTTGATAGAGACTCAGACACAGGTAGAGAAGTGAGAAAGCTTCAAGTGTTGCTACATACAGTATGGCTGCTACCCACATGTATATGCAGTATCTCATAGCTCTCTTTTCTTTTTTTTTTTTTTTTGAGTTGGAGTCTCACTCTGTCGCCCAGACTGGAGTGCAGTGGCCGCTCCCGGCCACCGCAGCCTCGACCTACTGGGCTCCGGCGATCCTTTTGCCTCAGCCTTCCAAGTAGCCGGAATTACAGGTATGCACTACCACGCCCAGCTGATTTTTTTAGATTTATTGTAGAGATGAGGTCTCGCTGACCAGAGGGTCTCGAACCCGCGGGCTCAGGCAATCCGCTCACCTCAGCCTCCCAAAGGCACGGGATTACAGGCTGAGCCACCGAGCCCGGCTAACTCTCTTTTCTTTTCCCACCCTCCATTCACAGAGCCATCCCTCAACTCAGCCACTAGTTGTACTATATACTACATTGTTTAACTCTTGAGAGCAGATTGTTTAATCTTCCTGCTCCCAAAGAAGAGTAAAGTATTTGAAAGCATGTAGGTTGAATGAATATTTGTCAATACAAAAAAACTAACATAATTGGCATGAGAATTATTATGTGGTCATAAATACACGGTAAAATCATAATTACCATGAGTTCAGTTTTGTGTATCAAAGTACTTGTTTTATATAATAAAAATATTTTAATTCAACATTATTATTTCTTCTAGTAGTCCATTTCTCAGTATGAAATTTATATAAACTATATTTAGGACAATTTAATTAATCTTAAGACACATTATTTCATATGATTCTATTAGGTAAACATTTTCATTCAATAATTAAAATATCATTTTTTAAAAAATAGAAAATCCATGAACACTTGCATGTTTCTTTACCACTTATACTATGCAGGCTTGACACTGATAAATAAAGGGGATTTAATCATATACTACATGGAGATTTAGCCTTGTGTACATACCTAGTCTATTCTGATGTATGTCTGTCAAAAATAGAGCGAAAAAAGTGATTTTCTTTAACATGACTCCTATAATCTCAGATCTCACTAGTACATCATAGTTCTTCCATTTTACCAGTGTTTGAACAAAAATTTAGCCCTGATCATATTTTTCCTTATCAATTAGCAAGTATTAATGTTTATTGAACACCTACTATATTTCTAAGCATTATATCAGATACTGGGAGGTATAAATCATTGCCCCATCCTATGATATTTAATTAAGGAATCCAGCCTACAATAACAGTGTTGAACAATATAAGAAGAGGAAATTTATGTGTACATAGACAACAAGGGATGGGTTACAAATACCTTTGCTATACATGGTGAAAGAAAGGAGACAAAAAAAAAAAAGACTTTCCTTTAGAGGAAGAGAAACCTGGAATCAACTTCAAGCTTCTACAACTTTAGCTGCATTACACCTAGCAAGTCACTTAGCTTATTGAGGCCTCGTTGGTAATTAAAATTGATAATAATAGTATATATTATAAGCAATCATGATAGTAATGGTGACAGCAAATACCTGTAAGAATCACAGGTATTCTAGGATTTTTCATACACTAGCTCATCTAATCTTCCTAACAACTGTCAATGATAGGTACTTCTATTATATCTAATGTATAGATAAATTAACTTAGGGTGAGTACAATTGCATATTTGTCCAAGGGCAGAGATGTCATTAGGAGCGGGGTTTACTCATGAAGACTTACAAGCTGTTAGAATTACTACGAGCTAATTTGGTTGGCGCTCCCCATATGGTGACTGATTCCTGGTGGCTACCCCATAAACACCAGTTGCTTTCTTTCAACTAAGCATGAGACTTGACAGCACGTCTTAAACTTCAGAGTGCATCAAAATGACAGGAGGGCTTGAGAATACACAAATATGGGCTCTTGCTCCAGAGTTCCCATTCACTCGGTGTGAAGCGAGATTCTCCGATTTACACTTCTGACAAGCTTCCAGATGATGTTGATGCTGTATTCCTGGGATTCCACCTTGGAAACCACTAAATTGATGTTTACTAAACAGAATTATATAATACTTATCCAGTCTTGATCTCTTGTAGCTTACAATCTAATAGAGACTCTGTTTAGAGAACACGGTCTTTAAAAACAGAACAGACAAATATAGATTGATTAGAGAAAGTACTGTGCCAATGTTAGTTATTTCCTTTTTTTATTAATCAAATCTTTTTAGAAGCATTTCCCATTGTTTTTTCTTTCCCCAGGATACCAAAGAGAGTAAGATTAAAGGTTCTGGCAAAAGCTCTATTAAAAGTTTAGAGGAAGGGCCCAAGCCATCATTTAGAAACACAAAATATCAGCATGTGGCCTGGTCAGTTTATCTGCTTTGAACTGTTGAATTGAAATAAACTATGTAGGTTTAGGCTGTATCAAAATTGACCCACCAAAAACCTCTCTTCTGGGTAGCAGAAGATAGAAGATCCCTTCCTCTGAGCTCTTTCTTCTCAACAAGAAATAGTTGATCACTGGTAGTATACAAGTATATGCTTAACATGTTTTATGAATGTCAATTTTCTCCAAAACTTGAAACAGAAACTGGATAGGATGAGTCTACTCATTCCGTTATGTCTTCTAAGGCTCTAACATAGTTCGATGCGGAGCGTTTCTTCAGAGACCGGGATCGACAGACTCACAATGTGGGCATTCTGCCCTTGAACTTTGTCTACCCATCCCAACACTTACCGAAACACCCCAAAAGGCACACTTTATGGAAATAATAACAGTGATTCTGGTCAATGTCAACTGCATTTAAAAATCACATTGGAGAGGTAAATTAAAAATTAAAACAAAAGCTAAGGCATCTGTTCTCTAACTTGGGCTAAGGATATCCCTAAGGCAATTTCAGGTAAATATTTATCAAATACCTATTATATGTCAATTATAGTGTATAAGAAGGCAAATTATGGGACTGTAATATTTTCTTCATATTTTGATTCTATGAAACTGTAAGTGCTGCTTGTTGGCCTTTTTGTTCTCTGTATTTGTCACTGCTTGACTATAGGAAAACAAGTTCACTGCTACCGAGAGGATAAAATTTGTGGACATGATTTAGAGTAGGTGTGCCTGATAAAATGCATGATACAATACTGGGACATGCTTATACTTTAAAAAAATCATTACTTATATGAAATTCAAATTTAACCAGGTTTGGGCTTCTATTAAGCCTATCACCCAGGTGATGGACATGGTACCCAGTGGGTAGTTTTTCTACCCTTGCTTCCCTCCCTGCCACCTCCCTCTCCGTGTTCATGTGTCTGTTGTTCTTGTCCTTGTGCCAGTATATATTCAGTGTTTGGCTCCTGCTTGTTAGGGAGAACAAATGGCATTCTGTTTTCTGTTTCTTTCTTTCTTTTTTTTTTTTTGAAGTGGAGTCTAACTCTTTGTCACCCAGGCTGGAGTGCAGTAGTACACTCATGGCCACCACAGCCTCGATCTACTAGGCTCAGGCAATCCTTCTGTCTCAACCTTCCAGGTAGCTGGAACTACAGGTGCACACCACCACGTCCAGTTAGTTTTTTGTGATTTATTGTAGAGATGAGGTCTCACCAAGTTGCCCAGGCTGGTCTTGAAACCCCTGGCTCAGGCAATTCTCTCACCTTGGCCTCCCAAAGTGCTGGGATTATAGGCTGAGCCACCATGCCCAGCCTGTTTTCTGTTTCTATGATAATTCACTCAAGACAATGGTCTCTAGTTGCATGCCGCTTGCTGTGAAGGATATGACTTTTTTTCCTTTTTGTGACTGTGTAGTATTCCATGGTATATACATACCACATTTTCTTTATCTAGTTCACTACCGATGGGCACTTAGGTTGGTTACATGTCTTTGCTATTGTGGCTAGTGCTGTGATAAACACCACACATGCAGGAGTGTCTTTTTCAAGAGTGAGTTGTTGCTCTTTGGGTATATACCCAGTCGTGGTACATACCAGTCATGCAAAGTTGATTGGTAAACCTGGTTTTTAGTTTTTTGAGAAATCTCCAAATTGCTTTCCACAGGGGTTGAACAGTTTGCATTTTCACCAACAGAATAGGAGTTTCCCTTGTCTCTGCACCCTCGCCACGATCTGATGGGGTTTTTTTCTTTTTTACATTTTAATAAGAGTCATCCTAATTGGTGTGAGATCTCATTGTAATTTTGATTTGCATTTCTCTGACGATTTGCGATGTTGAACATTTTTTTTCATATGTCTGTTTGTATGTGTTCCTTTGAGAAGTAAAGATTCGTGTCTTCAGTGTAAGACCTTTTCCTCAAATCCCTTCTCTTCCTTGGCTTGGTTCTTTGTCAAGAATGTTGACTAATAACTGGGAATGTAAGAGTAATAGATGAAGGCAGAAAAGAACCCATTCATGCTTCTCCTTTCACAGCATGTTTCCAAGTAGGTCTGAACTGGGAGAGGAGAGAGATTCTGACTTAACCTAAACTCAGAGTTCTCATTTTTGTATTAGATGAGACCGCACATTTAATTAAAGAAATAAAACTCTACTTGTGACTTAATAGCCCCAGCAAAGAACTACAGATGTGAGAACATGGAGAAAAGGAAAATCTTTTGGTGGGAATGTAAATGAGTACATCATTATGGAAAACAGTATGGAAATTTCCATACTATCCAACAATTCCATTAATGGATATTAATCCAAAGGAAAATAAATCAATATATTAAAGGGATACCTGAACTCACATGTTGATTGCACCACTATTCACAATAACCAAGATATGGAATCAACCTAAGTGTCCATCAACAGATGAATGAATAAAGAATATTTGATACATATACACAATGGGATTCTATTCAGCTATCAAAATAATATAATTATGTCATTTCCAACAAGATGGCTGGAACTGGTAATCATTATGTTAAATGAAATAAGCCAGGCACAGAAAGACAAACACTGCATGATCTCACTCATTTGTGGGAGCTAAGAGTGATCTCATGGACTTAGAAAATAGAATGAGAGATACCAGAGACTGGAATGCATGGGTGAATAGACATTGAGGGTATAGAGAGGTTGATTTGGTCGAATGCACTTTGGAAGGCCGAGGTGAGAGGACTGCCTGAGTCCATGGGTTCGAGAACAGCCTGGGCAACTTGGTTCAACCTCTTCTCTACAATAAATCAAAAAATTAGCCAGGCATGGTAGCAAGTGCTTGTAGTTCTTGGCTTCTTAGAACGCTGAGGTCAAAGGATCACCTGAGCCCAGTGGGTCGATGCTGGGATAGCCATGAGTGTGCCACTGCATCCCAGCCTGGGTGACGGAGTGAGACTCCAGTTCAAAAAAAAAAAAAAACGAGAGAGAGGTTGATTCATAGGTACTAACAATGAGACAGAAGAAACAAATTCTTATGTTTGATAGCAGACTAGGGTGACTATAATTAACAATAATATTTTGTACGTTTCAAGTAAGTAGAAGAGAGGATTGGAAATGATACCAACACATAGAAGTGATAAATACTCAAGGTGATGGATGGATGTCCACAGTTACTCTGACTTGACATTACACCTTCTATACATGTAATCAACACTCTGTTGTACACCATAAATATATAAAATATTACATAAATAAAAGAAAAAAATATTCCCAGCAAAGCTATGGAGCCTGCAAAGATTTTGTTCAGAAGCTGAACAAGGACCAACCCACATAGCAGAATGGGAGGGGGAAAGAAGGAAAAATAAAGTATCGTCACAAATGACCCTGTTAAGTTCGGTTCATTTGGTCCCTTTATTCATGGTAAGAATTGCTTCCACTGGGTTATCTTTTTCATGTTGACAGTACACACATTTTGGATGGTCACTCAAGTTGCTCAGAGGAATAGGTAAGGCATCTGTCTAGGAGCATAGTCAATTCACCTCAGGCAAGGGGATAATGAAAGTTATAGCTACTTCATCCTCAGAGCCAAAGTTTATACTTTGGGTGAAAATTTTCTGTAATATAGTAATTGCTTGATCACCCAGGCCTTGATGATCGAGCTTATCTCATCAGTTAAAGATACAAGACTAAGGAAGATTGCTATTAATGTTACACACAAATAATTAGGAATAATTCGGAAACTGATTTTTTTCTATCTTCATGTTTCTGAAAGTTGGTAATTATACTACCTCTACTGCCAATCCTCTAACTTATTAGAGCAGCAAAAATGAAAACAAATACATTCTTAGTTAGAGGAGTTACGTGGATATATTTTCTAATTAGTTTAGTCATCAGCACCATCATCTTATTTGGTATTTATTGAACACTTACTGCTAGCCAGAACTTTTCTATTCACTCTGCAAGCAGTTTATGAATTAATCTTTATAATTAGGTTTGAACTCTTTGCATCTCTATAAAATGAGGTTTAGGAGAAGCTTAATATGAGAATTTTAAATATTACACTCAAATAAGGTATTTCCAGTTTTGTGGAAACATTTTTAACCAATTTTAATTTTTATGTATTTAATTACTAGCAAAGTTGACCATTTGAAAATGCTTATTGATCATTTCAAGTAATTCATGCCATTTGACCTTTCTTATTGATAAATAATTAACTGAAGAAATATTTGCTTCTAAAAATGTTGAAAATTGTGTAATAATAAAAAATACAACAGCGGTTTACCTGGTATATAATTAATTTATAGTATTTGATAGTATAACAGTACTTTATAGCATACAGCAGATATATTCAGCAAAATCCTCTTAAGGATTTTATACATGTCCTACATAGGAAATTTAGAGGTCTTTGGTTGCACCTATATTCACATTTTTTCCATTTAGTTCCTAAAATGTCTTTTCATTTTAAAAGCAGTTTTGTTAACTTAAGTCTGGTGACATTTTCTCTTTTTCCCCTACATATCCATTTTAAATACAAGTCAAGTAATACTAATTTGTAGCAATTAAGACAGGTCGTCGGTTTCTGATTCCTCAGTAAGCCCAAGGAAAATAAGATTTTTCTTAGGAAGTTAATCAGCAATTTATGACAACATTAAGTACACTATGTTCCAGTGATATTTCAAAACGTTTAACAGCGTTAGAAAGTTTTTATAGTAATTATGATTAGTATTCACAAAAGCAGCACTAGGATTTATGCATTACGGGATTTATTTTAAATGTAAAATGCCATGAATTGTAAGACAATCCATTATTTTCTAGAGCTCTGCAAAAGGAATGAAAGCTAAATTATTCCATTGGGTATGCATTCCAATTTCAGAGATGTTAAAATTTGAAAGCCAGCATATGGTAAGCACACGTAGCAGTAATTGTTACTATTCGCAGTGGTATGAAGTAGTGTTTATGAGTGAGGGAAATAGACACAAGCACACAGGGCTCGCCGGGGTAGAAGCTGGTACATTATTTCTGGAGGTCATTTTGGCAAGACCTACCTAAAGCCCTAACGCTTCCTATATTCTGACACTATGACTCCTTTTACCCAAAAGACAGAATGAGAGACTCTTTTTGGGGTGTAAATTTCTCTTCCTTAAAAGAGACAGCAAACAGATTCCTAAAAGTATTATGATACCATACACTTTATAAAATAAACTCCACATAGAAATGAAATCCAGTTAGCTAAATGCATTATGTCAATCACTTACCATGCAGTGATTGTTTCTATTTTTTAAACACACAAATTAGAATCATACAGCAAATACTGTTCTGTAATCTATTTTTTTCACAGGACTATATGCCATAAACTTTTTTCCCTATATTGTAACAGAATGTGGGTCCCACACAGGCAAGAATCTCTGTTTTCTATATTCGCATATGTCAAGCGCTTAAAACAGAACTTAGCACATAGTGGGTGCTTCATAAATGAGTGTAAAGTTCTCGCCCTGTGACAATCTTCAACCTTGAAAAAGTAGGATTAGAAGCATACTTACAGTATGATCTCTAATTTTAAATGTGTTTGTGGACGAACCAGAGATAAAGAATATTTTCTTTTTTTTGTTGTTTTTTTGAGTCGGAGTCTCACTCTGTCCCCCAGCCTGGAGTGCAGGGGCATACTCACAGCTACTGCAGCCTCGACCAAGTAGCTACCAAGTGGCTGGAATCACAGGCACATGACATCACACCCAGCCAAATTTTTTATTGATTGTAGGCATGAGGTTTCGCCAAGTTGCCTGGGTTGGTCTCGGACCCTTGAACTCAGGCAATCCTCTCACCTCTGCCTCCCAAAGTCCTGGGATTACAAGGTGTGAGCCACCGTGCCCAGCCTGACTATTTTCTTTGTAATAGAATTACTTGTATTTTTATTTCTATTGTATTTTATATGTCTTATTTTCTATAATAAATATACATTACTTAAGAATTCAGAAAGATTAAACATGTAATTTTTAAAAAGGCAATGACTTCATATACCTATTTTCATGTTATAAGACTTTAAAGACAACACAGTTTGTCTTTTTTATTATAAAATGAAAATCATTACTATATTTAAAAACATGAGTTCAAACCACAGGAGGAAATCTTAGCCAAAACCTGAATCCTACATATACTATGTTCCTGAATATATTTAAAAATAAGAAGTATCTCCCCGCCATTTGAACTGTAGTTCATCTTTGCTTGCTTTATAAAAGTCCTTTATAGATTAATAATATTAATTACATATGCGACAAATGGTATTTCCCAGATTGTTGTTTGCTTTGGGTTGTGGTTATTGTGTTTTGGAGGCATAGAAAATGCAAAATTTTATGTAAAGAAACACATAATGGGCTTTATTTTGGCACTGTATTTTATTTTATTTTTTCAGCTGGAGTGTCACTCTGTCGCCCAAGCTGGAGGTCAGTGGCACGCTCAAAGCCACCACAACCTCTACCTACTGGGCTTAGGCGATTCTTCCACCTCAGCCTTGCAAGGAGCTGGAACTACAGGTGCATGCCACCATGCCCTGCTAATTTTTTTAAAATTTATGGTAGAGATGAGGTCTTGCCATATTGCCCTGGCTGGTCTCAAACCCGTGGGCTCAGGCAATTCTCTGGTTTTCACCTCCTCCCAACGTTCTGGGAGTGAGCCACCATAGCTGGTCTTATTTTGGTATTTTAATTAGAATGCCTTCTGTGGTAACAGAGTAACTTCTAAAGATGTCCATGCTCTAATACCTGGAACCTGTAATTTGTTACTTTACATGGCAAATGGGACTTTACAGAAGCAATTAAGACTATGGACCTTAAATCAGGGAGATTATCTGGGTAGGCCTGATCAAATCACATGAAATCTTCAAAAGGGGAGAATTTTCTCCAGCTGTGGGTAGACAGATGTGTCTGAATTCAGAGCTTGACAGTGTGAGAGGGAGGTGGTCTGTTGCTCCTGGAGTTGGGGGACACAGGGAAGGCATGGGAGGGAATGCAGACAGCTTCTAGGAACAAAGGCCACCCTGGAGGACAGTCAGAAAGGAAAAGGACCTCTGTCCTGCAACCACAAGGAGGAGATTAAGGCCAACAAGCTGAGTGAGTTTAGCTGTCCATTCTCACAGTCTCCAGAAAGAAACAGCCAGCTCCTTACAAGGCTGAGGTAGAAGGATCGCCTGAGCCCAGCAGGTAGAGGCTGTGGTGGCTTTGAGCGTGCCACTGACCTCCAGAAAGAAACACAGCACTGTTAACACCTTGATGTCAGTCTTGGAAGACTTTTAGCAGAGACACACAATACCCAGACTTGCGACCTACAGAACTATGATACGATAAAAGGGCATTGTTTTAAACCACTGAGTTTGTAGCAATATGTTACAGCAGCAACTATGAACATCACAAATATGTCTTCAATAAATTAAGTTTACAAATATCCAGTGATGTATTTTGCTAGTACTTTACAAAATTTTTATTTTGTTTTTAATTGACACAGAAGCAGCGTACATATAGATGAGGTACAGTGTGATGTTTCAATACATGTATATATTGTATAATGATCAAATCGGGGTAATATGCATATTCATCACCTCAAATATTTATCACTTCTTTGCAGTGAGAGCAAAGTTGTCTCTTCCAGATATTTTGAAAAATGCAGTACTTATTGTCGACTAGAGTTGGTTTACTGTGCAATAGAATACCATAATCTATTCTTCATAATTATAACTTTGTACTGGTTGACCAATCTGTCTCCATTTCTCCTTAGCCTCCCGAGCCTCTGGGGATTATACTATTCTACTCTCTACTTATTTTTTTTTTAAAGATGTGAGGAACAATTCAGGGATAGGTATACATGTGGTCATCGTGGAGGTAAAGTTTGGAGCTCACTTTGGTCCTCACTTCACCTGGTTTGAGATCAGGTACCCTCATGAATGTTGCACCCCCCACCCCTGCCTCGGTAGTTTCCCACGATTGCCGATCCCTTTCTTATAGGCTTATAATGATTGTTCGAGGTCTGTTTATGAGTGAGAACATGTGGAACTCAGTTCTTTGTTTCTGTGACAGGTCACTAAGTCCATTCAAGTTGCTGTGAAGTTCATAGTTTTGTACTTCTTTATGGCTGCTTAATATTTCATTGTGTATATGGACCACATCTTTTTTTGTCCAATCTTTTTTCGATGGGCAGCATGGTTGGTTCCATGTTTTTGCTATTGTGAATAATGTTGTGATAAACATCTGTGTGCAGACATCTTTTTCATAGAATGATTCGAGTGCCTCCAGGTATATTCCCCATAGGAGGACTGCTAGGTCGTATGGAAGGTCAATTTTTAGGTCTTTTAGGAATCACCACAATGTTTTCCACAGAAGTTGTACTAGTGTACGTGCCCACCAACAGTGTATAAGTATTTCCTTTTCCCTGCATCCTCTTCAGCATCTTTTTTTTTTTTTTTTTTTTTGAGTCACTGATGATGGCCATCCTGACCGGAGTTAAATAGTATCTCAGTGTGTTTTTAATTTGCATTTCTTTGATGATTAGTGAGGCTGAGCAAGTTTTCTCTTTTTTTTTTTCTAATTTTTAAATTTTTTATTTTAAGATTGTGGGGTACAATTCAGGGTTAGGTGTACAAATATTCATTATGCAGGTACACTTGTTGATGAGGTATACCCCCCTTCCCCAGGCAGATTCCAACAACTGCCAATCCCTCCTCCCTGTCCCTCTCCTCACAGTTTCTCACTACTGTCAATCCTTTTCTTATAGTATTATGATAGCTGTTCAATGTCCACTTATAAGTGAGAACATGTGTGTCTGTTGGCTGCTCATATGTCTTCTTTTGAGAATTGTCTATTCATGTCTTTTGCCCATTTTGTAATGGGACTGCTTGTTTGTTTGTTTGGTTTTTTTTCCTTTTGGTACGTTTGAGTTTCTTGTAGATTCTAGATGTTAGGCCTTTTTCAGATATACAGTTGACAATTATTTTTTCCCATTCTGTGGACGGTCTCCTTACTTGCTCTCTTAATGGTTTCTTTGGCTTTGCAGAAACTTTTCAGTTTGATGATGTCTATCTTATTTCTCATGGCATGGGCATTTGGAGTTTTGATCAGGAATTGGTTGCTAATTCCAATTTCTATAAGGGTGTCTCCTGCATTTTTTAAGGTTCTTATCATTTGAAGTTTTACATTTAAGTATTTGATCCATTTAGAGTCAATTTTTGTGTATGGTGACAGGTAGGGGTTACTATCTACTTCTATTAGATTATTTTAAAAAGATTTTTTAAATGTCTTATTTTAAATATTTTAAATTTAGTTTTGTTTTTGAGTCCTTTTTAATAAGGACCTAAAAATATTAGCTCTCAAAATTATTTAGTCATTGTTGTAACCTGTGTTATAAAATAAAGAATTAATTTCCTCACTAATTTAAAATGCAAATTTTAAATTATACAAAATCTTAAGTATATTTATGAACTTTTGCATAATTAATATTCTGTTCCATTTTTATATTGTACTGGTGTTTGTATGAATGATGCATAATAATAATATTGCAAAACGAAATGCAGAACATACTGTCTTTGTGTTTCCTTCTCTATGTATATTTATATGTTCACATATAATTTGAAAAGTAAATAAAGAGCAAATTCCCAGTCTGTCCAGTATGGGTGAAGAATTGCATTGAGTAAAACATGTGATAGTAGGACAAAGGAAATAACAGTAAATTACACAATTTCAGAGAGTACTTAGATATGGAGTAGTCAATCTGAAAATCGTTCTCTCTAGCCGAGACTCAGTAAGTTGATACCCCCTTGCCCATTCCCTACTCATACAAGGAAGTGCGGGTTTTCTGGTAACTATGGTGGATTCTTTCTCCAAAGCAGATAAGCGAAGAGAGACACAATTCATTTACTTGAGATTGCAAAAACCAATGTGATTATCTATAGCAACAGGATTACATGGTTATGGGATTAGCAAAATGAAGACTATTGAATTTCTACTGGTTGTTTACAGAAAAAGAGGATTTCTTTTATTGTGGTTAGATAGGATTGACTCCACTATTTTGATGGAAAGTTGACATTTTTTCACTTTCTTTTCTTAATTGCAGAGTGAGCAAGAAATGTAAATGTATATGAGCATGTATATACATACCCAATACAACATATCTATTTACCTCTGCAAGGATTTGAGTAATGAGCAACTTTTGTTCTTGAAGATAGATGAATGGTTTTGTTTTGGGGGCTTGTGTTTTAGTGGTCTATAAAAGACTTTTTTCTGAGAAAAAGATGATGAAAATGGGCTTTCGACAAGAGGAAGTACCATGAGGAAAATGTTGACAAGGTAGAAGGAGTTATCCCAGATCACAAGAAATGGAAAGACAAATACCATTAAAGGAGTGTGGGTACATTCCCAGAGAGAACCCCAAGAGCTTGGAGACTTTGCCTAATAAAGGAGAGGATGTTATGTACTGACAGCTAGAACCAGAGGAAAACCACAGAAAGGGTCAATGAGAACATTTCGTTATTTTCCACCTTATCATTAGCCTTCCCTGAAGAAAGTCATCCATTGTCATCTGAAGAAATCATTCCTTCCTCAGCACAGCATGCCATGCAATGACTGTTCAGGAAGCATGACAACCTTCATGACTGAGTTCAGCACACTTCATTTTTTTTTTTTTTTTTGAGTTGGAGTCTCATTTTGTCGCCCAAGCTAGAATGCAGTGGCACGCTCACGGCACCACAGCCTCGACCTGCTGGGCTCAGGTGATCCTTCTGCTTCAGCCTTCCAAGTAGCTGGAACTACAGGCATGCACCACCACATTGGGATAATTTTTTAGTCTGTTGTAGAGGCAAGGTCTCGTGAAGTTGCCCAGGCTGGTCTCGAATCCCTGGGCTCACGCAATCCTCTCGCCTTCACCTCCCAAAGTGCTGGGATGACAGGCGTGAGCCACCGCACCCGGTATTCAGCACCTTTCTTTACCCAATAAAGATACTCTTCTTAGCTGGGCTCAGTGGCTCAGCCTGTAATCCCACGCCTTGGGAGGCTGAGGTGAGTGGGTTGCCTAAGCCCGCGGGTTGAAGACCTGCCTGGGCAATTTGGCGAGACCTCATCTCTACAATAAATCAAAAATCAGTTGGGCGTGGTAGCACACGCCTGTAGTTCCAGCTCCTTGTAAGGCTGAGGCGGAAGGATCACCAGAGCCCAGCAGGTCGAGGCTGCGGTGCCAGGAGTGGCCACTGCACTCCAGCCTGGGCGACAGAGTGAGACTCCAACATAAAAAAAAAAAAAAAAAGATACTCTTCTTCCAGAAGACCTAAGACACTTGTTGCCTGAGGAAAGGTGATTGGAGCTCTGGCTATCTATTGGCAGGATAGGTATAGGATAGGCTGGGATTGCACTGCTGCACTTGTATGTAGACAATGGAAAGCAAATAATAATGTTGTTACAATTCTATAGTATCTCTGTTGCACTGAAGTTGTCTATTCAGTATGAATCATTTTAGAACACAAAACAAGATCACTTGATAATTTGGAAGAATAAGCTATTTTTAAAATAAGCATGCAAAGTTAAGCGAGATAGAGACATTTCCTAAGATACATGCGTTAGTGTTTTGTCAATTCTCTACTTAATGCAAAACATTCCTATTATCATCCATTACAAGGGATTATGCTCTGAGTATATGTGATCATATGAGCATAAATGTCCTTATGCAAGAGTTGCTGTTTAACTAGGCAAAAATATGATGGGTATATTTAGTGAATATTTTGGGGCAAAGAGACCACATAAAATAAACAGCATGCCAACAGAATAGCTCCTGAAGAGTAATAATTCTTGTGTATTTAATATGGTATACATATATTACATATGAACAACTTCATACATCCAAAGAAATAGTTGGAGATACCCTTGGTATATCCTAATAGTTATTGAAGGGATGATGTAATTACTGTATTATTTTCCATCATTCACTTTGTAGAAAATCTTATCTTTTTCATAATGAGGTCAATTGTTGTTGCTAATACACAGAAATATTTTTAAACCATTATCATCACCTCATATATCATTTGTGATATTAACCACATTTTTCCAAGACTAGAAAAATGTACAAGAAATGATTTATTGCTAGTTTGCTTTCAGATGATATAGTGACAACTAAAAAGCTGAATTCATGTCATCTAGAATGTGGTTGAATATTAAAGACTTTACTGTGTGTCAGTGCATATCCTTCTAGAATGGAAGGATCTCAACTGCCTAATAGGCTTATATATATGAATGGGGGCAGTGCATCGAACTATTGTGAGTTTAAATTAATTTTAAATATTTGGGTATAAAGAAACATAAAACATTCTGATCTCGATTTAAAATATCTCTCAAGGTGATAAATTAATATATATGATATGATTCACACATCACACAACTTGGTATGCAAAGTTAATCATTAGTGAAATTAGGAGGTATTGTTTTGACAAGATTAGTCTGCTCTGAAGAAACTGGATGGATCAGAGAAAGAAAATGCCACAGAACTGAGAAGTAAGTAATTAGCAGGAGTGGAGATGCATGGACTCAAAGTAAGAAAGCTGTGGGTGAGGAGTTCCCAGTAATCTCTGAAAAACGAATGAAAGTAACCAGCGAGACAGACTAGGTCGTAAACATCTGCCTAATCTGTGGAAGTGGACCGGGAAAATCAAAATCATAGTTAAAAACAAGTGAGCAAAGAGAAAAGGCAAATGTATACCTGTATAACCTATGTGCTGCAGAATATCAACCCTTCAAAGTGGGAAAGGGAGAAAACCGTAACTTTGAACAAAGTTCAAAATCTTTGTCGCTATACTGATGATGTATAAAGTGATTGAAAAGCGCTTTATACCAAAACAAGTCAAGAGACCTGGTTAAATTCCATTTAGGAATAAAGCACTAGTATTACAAATTAGTCATAAAGGGAAAGGAGAGAGAAAAATATAATAAGTTTGCTTTCGCATGATCTTCCTTGAGTACTGATGATTTAACGTGATTATTATAAATAAAGAATGTTTGAGAAATACTCCAGAGCAAAAGTACCATAGAATTGCCAAAACTAAGGTTGAGAACAGTCAACAGTACCAAATATAGCAGAGAAGTCAAGAAAGAAGACAATAAAAAAAGCATTGATTTGTGGGGAAAAAAGATAAGACACTGATGAAAACAGAGAAATTAGTTTCAGTTCAGCAGTGCAAATGGATAGAAAGAGACAGGTGGACAAGAAATAAAGGCAATATATACATCTATACATTTGAGAAATTTGGTGGTAAAGTAGGGAAATAATAGAATATTAAATAGAATGGAGTCTGCAAAATAATAAATAAGCAGTATTGATAAAAGAATGCAATCTTTCTCTAATTTTTCTTGGCATCCAAACTAATATTTTTGTTACCATGTTCTGCATCATCATTACTGTACATTTACAAGTTAAATGGAAAAATCATGCATCTAGATCAAAGAGCTTTTTCTTACAGACCGTCCTGCCACTTGTGTAAGACTTCAACCGCCACCTGGCTTGGGCAAACAGCGCACTATGAGTCCTTTTCCTACGACTGTCCCTAACCCCCCAATACCAAGAGTCTCACAGTTAGGGTTCTACTCCCTCCAGGGCAAGGGCACAGAGGCACAAGAATAAGAGCGGAGGGAGGGATTACCGATGAGAAAGGAGTCTCCTTTCCTCCAGGTGAACACGGTCCCACATCAGGACTGGATTACAGCCTTCCTTAATCCCTGTGGACAAGATCCTGCACTAATGTGGGAAGTAGGGAGGAAAAAAAGAAAACGAGGGTGTGGAAGAGAAGAAGGTGGAGAGGAGAGAAGGGAGAGGAAAACCCATCCTTCACTGTTGCCGCTACTCTGAGCTCCTTGTCCTTCGGGACCATTGGCCGACTTCAGGATCCCAGCTCCATTTTGATAAAAAAAGAAAAAGTTATTTTTAAGGAAATAATTTTAAAAGTAACAAAAGTAATGGCATTTTCATAGTAGGATAATAGGGAAGTTATTAAAAAGAAATGTGTAAAGAGGCAATTACTTTTGATTAACCTTTTTCCAGACATTAAGACTTCTATTTTTTTTTTAAATCTTAAAATTGTTTATTATAAGACATGGACAGACTGATATCCTGGATATTTTTTTTCATACTTTTACATTTTTGGTTTTGTATTATTATTAGCAAACATAATTTTAAATTTCTTTCCCTTACTTATTCCACATTAAGCCACCCTCTCGTGGTGGCTTATCAGAAAGTGATTTGCACAAGGTGAGCTTGCATTTGAATCCCGCCTTCATCACTCGTAGGCTGTGTCATCTTGGCCAATGATTTTTTTTTTTTTTTTTGAGTTGCATCTCCCTCTGTCGCCCAGACTGGAGTGCAGCACCCGCTCCCGGCCACCGCAGCCTCGACCTGCTGGGCTCTGGCTATCCTTCTGCCTCAGCCTTCCGAGTAGCCGGAATTACAGGCGTGCACTGCCACGCCCGGCTGATTTTTTGATTTATTGTAGAGATGTGGTCTCGCCAAGTTGCCCAGGCGGGTCTCGAACCCGCGGGCTCAGGTCATCCACTCACCTCAGCCTCCCAAAGGTGCGGGATGACAGGCTGAGCCACCGAGCCCGACTGGCCAATGATTTTTTGAGCTTCAGTATTTTATGATCCAGAGCATCCCTTGACTGACATTTAGCTCATCATCGTAATTCTTGGTCCCTAAGGCCCTCAAATTGGAGTCTTTTGAACTGCTAAATGAGAATAATATTCTTCCACTATCGGGATCATAACAACGCAAAATGCATAGTAAAAGTTGTGTTGTCTTTGTTTTGTTTTCCCCAAAGAATATTGTTATCTAATCATGTGGTGGTTAGGGGTTTTAGACTATTATTTAGTACCTACACCTCCAGACAATAAATCAATAAAATTAGTGTTACAATATCTAGAACACAATAATAGGTGACATTCCTTGAGTGTTGTACGTGCCAGGCCCAAGACTAGAACAGTGTGCTTTTGTTATGTCACTGAGTCCCAGGATGATGTCATAAATTAGGAACTCTTCTGATGCCCATTAAGAATACAGGGAGACTAAGCCTTCGAAAGAACACGCAATTGGCACACGCCCATTGACTCTTTCAGTAAACGTCTGTGTTGGGATTTTTAACTGACCCCAAGGCAAACTCAAAGCCCAGGCCCTTGAGCAGGAAGCCTCAAGCCTGCTAGGTCTTTCTGAGGCCCATTACACAGCACTGGGCTTTCTGGGCCAGGCTCAGATACAGCCCCTCCTGAAATAGCTACAGTCTCAGCTTCTGGAATGTCTTACCATAGGCTGGTGTTACTCGTTCTTCAATTCTTCAAGTAGTTCACTTTCTTTGTTTTCATACCTTTGTCTTTACCTTTCTCTTTTTCATCCTGAGTGATTTTCTCAGATTTATTCTCTAATTTACTATTTTTCTCTTTGGTTTTCTCTATCTTTAATTTGCTTTAATTCATAATTCTTAAATATCTCTTGCAGATAATCAGCATTTCTACAGTTCCTTTAATTTAGAAACATTCACATATTTATATATACCAGGAATAAAAAGATGAAAAATAAAATAGAATATTCTACCATTAACAATAGAAACAAATGCTATAAAATAAAGGACATTTGAAGACTTTATGAAGCAAATAATAAAACTACACTGAAGGATATTAAAGACATCAATAAATGAAGAAATATATCATATTAATGGATAGAGTTATTGAACATTGTTAATATCTCAATTGTCTCCAAATTATTCCCTTTGCTTTCTGGGTTTGTTTCTTTGAGAATATGTAAGCTGCATTCTGAGTCCACACAGATGAGTTACAGTAAGTCTCTGGAACATTGCAGTTGTCATTTGAAGACTGATCTTATGCTGTGTTTATGTGGGTGGGATACACAGACCAACCAATCTGGGGAGAAATGACACTACAGAGATACAGAAAGTATGGGGACAAGACAGACACAGGTTAAGATATTTTAATAAGTGATTCAACCAAAGCCTGTTAGGCACCTTATATAGTAATAGCCAATACTTATATAAATAACACTATGTGCCAAGCACTTTATATATGTTTACTCATTTCATCCTCATTACCATAAAATTGGGGTTCTATTTTCTCCATTTTTAGATAGAAAAACTCAGGCAGAGAGGTTAAAAGTACGGGTTCTCCTCTCTTCACAGAGATTCTGTTCTCACTCTGCAAATGCATACAACCATGAGGGAGGCGCCCAACAGTCCACTTTTCCTGAGTGTTTTCTCCATTTTTAGTTGAGACTGAACAATAGTAGTATAGTGGAATTGGCAAGTTTAAGTAGAAAATTTACACCCCAGTATGTTCCTTCTCTAAACAAACTTGCAATGAAACGACACAGTCCCAATACATTTTTGTCCTCTGAAGTTATCACTCTTAGGTCATCATTCATTCACTCATTCATTCATTGTGTCCTTTAGCCCCGCTTTAAAGTTTAGGCATATCATGGAGAATAAATTTTCTAGCCTGGGACACTGGCATGTGAAGACAGTCATTTATTTCAATGTGAAAAGTGTCTTACAGGGTCTGCGACATCATAGAGAAAGAAGTCATGACACAGCTTTGACATGTGCCTGAGTAGTTCTATCTGACATGAGCACCCTTGAACTGTTCTTTCTTCCCTGATTATCTTCTGGTTGAACCTCACAAGACATGGGTGTATTCTGTAACAATTATGGCAGAGGTGTATATTCCTCTTTTTTCATTCACTATGTGATAAATTAGCTATAAATATATTTTTAAAATCCTTTTATATTAAAATTTAATGAAAGTCTCTAAGTGTTAGAACATCTTTTCTTTTCCTCACAAAATCTGAACTATCTTCCCACATGTTATCAATCTGTCTTCTAAATAGTTGCTGTGATAAAATATATCAGGCTAATAATATCACAGACTGTTTTTTTCCACTTGCACATTTCATGATACATTTGGTTTTAGGGTAACTTTTTGTGGTGGTTGCTAATAGTTTAGCTGAATTCATCTAACCATTGGTTGTAAGACCTGGCTATTTTACTTGAGGAATGGCCCAAAAATATAAGAGAAAGAACACAACAATAGAAGTGTTCTGTTTTTTGTTTGTTTGTTTGTTTTTAAGTGAAAGCCAGTCAAGTCAGCAAACAAAGAAAAACCATAAGTATCACACAAAATAAATACATTGGGAAAAGACATTCAATTTTGCATGTATGAGTGTGTGTGTGTACATGTATATGTAAGATTAAGGATTTAATCATATACTTGCTATAATACTGGAGTTATAATTACTTTTGATAAAAATTTTCCTTTCATATTATCAAAGAAAAAGGCGTCGTTATAAAATATCCATTCACTCTAAAATAAATTTTCTAAGCTAACACTTAACACTGAGAGTTGATAGTCTTTGGGCAATGGGATTCTTGAATCCTGCTTTCTGTAGCTAAATCAGGAAACTGTGCAATCATATAAGTAATGCATGGCTATCGTTAGATTATAGGGTCATTATCACATCCTAAAAAATGATAAAATCATGCCCAATTCATTATTTTTGTAAGAATAAAATGAGGAATGTTTAGATATGCAACTAAATGCTCAAATACACTTTCTTATTTTTAGCTCAAAATTCACACTCATTCTTTTTTTAGTCATTATTATTATTTAATAGATGTGGGGTACAATTCAGGGTTAGGTACATAAGTGGCCATCATACACGTAAAGCTTAGTACTCTTATTGATGTTATGTGCCTCTCCACTTCCTTCCCTGGCTATGTTCCACTACTGCCCATCTCTTTCTTATAGTCTTATGATAAATGTTCAGGGTTCACTTATGAGTGAGAACATGTGGTCCTCAGTTCTTTGTTTCTGTTATCGATTACTGAGTATTACAGGCTCTAAATCCATCCAAGTTGCTGCGAAGTCCATAATTTTGTTTCCTTTATGGCTGCGTAACTTCCATCACGTATATGTATCACAGTAATACAAGAATTCTAGTCATTATAAATCAGTAATTGATTTAGAAAATAATAAAAGAGACTACTATGTATTAAGAACTGTTCTAGATATTCTTTTGAATAGAAAAGACTAAGATTAATTTAATTGCCTTGGTGGCAGCTACATTATATAATGTAGCTGCCAGACAATAAACACAAAATATAATACACCAGTCAACCATGTAGTATGCTAGATGGTAAAAAGTACAGTGAGAAACAAGCAGTTTGGGGGAAGGGAGACTTGAAATCTTTGCAGCAATCATGAAAGTTTCAGGGAATACATCATTATAGACTCTTGGAACATCAAAAATCTGTAAATTCAATATTTTGTACCACTACATACCTAAAAATAGTTTAATTGCAGATTTAAAGATTTGTGTTATGTACATGTGAATCTTTTTCCTGGCAGTTGATCTAATGCTTTCATCAGTCTCTTAAAGGGATGATGTTCTAAATTCAAAAGATTGATGTTTTCTTTTTTTTAATTTTTAATTGGGAAATACAGTTTATTTAAAAAGCAAACGAGAGAGAGAGAGAGAGAGAGAAGAGAAGAGAAGAGAGTCACCTCCCCAAGGTAGACAAGAGGGCCAAAGCTAGGAAACATGGCGGTGACCATAGCTCAAAAGCTATGATCATACCTTAGTAAAGTAACGGATGACGTTGTCACTATTTTGTTTTTCACAAAAGTGGGCAACATCATTCACTTCTTTCCTGCTACCTTTGCCTTTTTTATCAATAATTGTGAAAGCCAGACTTTTTTTGGAGATGACCATGTTATCATTAGACCTGTTCATATTTACACTCAGGCTGCAAAGTGTAAGTAATGAAATTCATGATAAAAATGAGTCTAGTTTCCTCTTCTTAAGTGTTAGCCCCTTTCAATTTAAAGAGGAAACAGACTTGCAAACACTCACTGTAATCACACAACTATACATAACTATCCACATTCTACCTCTTAATCCTTCTTTTCCTTTTTAGATAACACATACTTGCGATGTTTCTCATCATTAGAAAAACATGCCTATGAGAATTATTTGTTTCGATAGAGTCTTTCTTGAGATGTGGTTTGTCCAGTTTCACTGTATCTTAATCCCCTCTGGATAATCTTTGAAACATTCTTTCACTGAGGTAAAACTGCTTTCCAATGCCAATCGTTACTGATCTATTACCTTTCCCCTAAGCTGTCTGTATGTGAATAAGTCAGCAAAGTTCTAAATACACACATTACAACGTTCTAAATAATTTGAATGAGACACAACTTGTGTGATCCTGGAAAAAAAATATTTGCTTAGAGCTTACCAATTTGGTTCCTATATTTTGGAAGATTAGATTGTTTTAAATAAAAATAGTTCCCTCAAACAAATTACTCATGATTGAACTTAATCTGAAAACACAATGGTGAGGACAAAATGCCTAATATTTGGTTAACAGAAATTAGAAGAGGCAGTGCACTCATGAAACAAATTACATAGATAGGACTCATGCTTCTGAAAGGGTAAACATTAGGACTGGACATAAATTGCAACTGATATCAAGCTGGAAATACTCATAATCATAAAAACCCTTATAATTCATTTAAAAATGTAGCTTCCAATAAAAAAAGAACAAAAAAATCTGTAAAGAGTGGTAAACGGTGACCACTTTCTCATAAACTTCACACTCTTGCTTCAACAGGGGGTTGTCCCTGATATTATTTGGATAAAATCTAATGGACCAGAGCTTATTCTACCAGTGAAATATATGCCCATAAACTCAGATATTTTCCTTTATGGAATTTACAAAGTATGGAATTGATATCAGTTGCAGTTCCCATTCTCTTTTGCTCAGCATTTTTATATAGTTTATATACTGAAGCCTTACCCTAACATTATTCTTTGGGTCTATATGGCAATTTGACCTTAGACAATATGCTATAAAACAATATTTCTCACTCTGAATTAAAGTAAAACTTAGAAATTAATTAAGTGATTATTATTCATAAAGCACTATGTTAGGATTTACTATGTGTGGTCCATTTTTAAGATTTCTCATTGTCTATGTTATGGGAAGCTGTGAACTCTAACAAAAAAATAAGCTAGGAAGAAAACCTAGCAAAGAATTGGACCGTTTGCTTCTACCTGTATCATCACTACATTTTAAACACATTTTTGGTTTATTTATATGTCTGTGTGCACGTGTGTGTGTGTGTGTGTGTGTGTGTGTGTGTATGTGTGACTAAAAACTTGGTTTTCCATGGCAGAGTTTTTCTAGCCTATATGGTTTGCTAATGAATTGGACTTTACCTCGCAGGCAATGAGGAACTACTGTAGATGTATAATTATGCAAATTATATGATAAAATGTAGGTTTTACACCATCAATGTACAGAATGAACTGGAAGGAATTGAGGTGAGTCAGGGAGAACAGTTAGAAAGTTAGCATAATAATGCAAGGGTAAGAGCTAGATATAAAAATCCTTTGAAAATTTTAAACTCCTTACACATGTTCGTTATTATTATTATCGAGATTAATGCTTCTGTCAGTTAAACCTCCTTGGATTAGGTGCAAGAATGAGCTGTGTTGGATGGATTTCCTACTACAATGGGGCTTGTCATGAGACTCCTTTTTGTGATAAGTAAAGGCCAAAGTGCAAAATGAAGCTGCTGCCTGAATGTTTTGCACTACAATGGTCTAGCTGTATACTCAAATAACTCATGCTAAAAAGGAATCAGTTATTATATGACTGTCTCTTGGTATTACAGAAAAGCCTCTAAAACTATTCCACAGTGAATCTCTTGAAAGGGTGGTATCTCTATATCGCCCAGAATGAATTCTCCTGGATGTAACCTAACTTAAATGGCATATAAATCTCCAGTTTGCTCTTTGCTGTGTAGATAATGATAAGCACTCTAATAAGAAAATATAGGTGTCATTACACTTGATCAAATTTACTATTAAATTACTAGCTAATAGACTTGGAAAATGTTACATCCTTTGTCAATGGAGATGTCACTAAAAACAGACCCTGGAGCTATTTCTTGAATTTCATTCTAAAATCAAAGCACATTTTCATTATCTGGTTCTATCTCATTATAATTACTTTGGTCTCAAAACAACAGCGATTTTTTAAAAAGCTTATTGTATGTCAGAATAAAATCTGGGGATTCTTGTTTGTTGTTTTTACTTCAATTAGCTTTTAGATATTTCCTCCCGCATCCCTGCCCATCTCTGAATCCTCCATTATTAAGCTGTATCCCATGGCTAGCATGGAGACGACTCCCAATTTTGGGAAGTCATGCTTCTGATAATGTCTTGGAAAAAAGCTGTGAGCCCCTATGTTAAGCAAAAGAGTCTTTGATCATAACAATTCTAAGAAAAAGAAGCCTTAATATTCCCAAATGTGGTCCGTAGAAAGGATGGATTTCTTATTACATAATACCTACCACCTTGAGGTAACACAGTACTCTAAAAAGAAGGTTGTCTAACATCAGGAAAACATTAGTAAAAACTGAAGTAGTTACTAAAAGGGTAGGGTAAATAGAGGTAGACAAATGCATTTCTTAAGACCCAAGACAATAATTGAGCACACATAAATGATATCTGAGAATCCTCCAAGCACCGGCCGGCAAGCTATATACTTGAGAATAAGGTTCCTCTTCAAGGCAAAAGGCAGACAGACCTATCTGGAAAGCGTATTTTGGTAGAGTATCTGGTTTCTCAGCACTGCGAGAAAGATGAGGTGCTTCTGCCATGTCATCAACCATCATAATCCAAAGAAATTCACCCTCCAACGGAAACTTCCCAATGCAAAGCACAGGAGTGTTAACACTCTTTATATTTGGGCTTGTACAGGGAGAATACAATGGGTTATGTACTTATGCACTTTAAAGCCCTTCGAAGATGAAGATTAGAAACAATAACATAATTTTAGCAGTTTAAAGCAAAAATTGACAAATCACAAGTAATCCAATTACTGGGAATTTATGGTGATTGTTGGGTATTTCTGTTTTTACTTAAATGTCTTTAATCTGGATATGAAACTCTCTGTAGAGAAACATAATAGCTTAGCTGTATTAGTTTATACCATGCACTGCACACTAGCTACATGAACGAACTGAGTTAATTTTCACAAGCTTAACAAAAATAAATTATAAATAGCTGCATTCCACAAATGAGGAAAGTCACTCAAGGTTAAACAGCCATGGTAAGCTGAGATTGTTTGAAGTCTGACCACTTCCTTTAAGAAACAAAAGATTATGTAGCTTTTCTTCCCCAGCTTCGGTCTACCTAAAGAGACTGGAAAAGATGTAGGTTGGGCATGGTGGCTTATGTCTATAATCCCAGCACTCTGGGAGGCTGAGGTAGGAAGATTGTTTGAGCCCAGGAGTTCAAGACCAGTCTAGGCAATAGAGACCTCATCTCTACAAGAAAAAAATATATATAGCTATTCGGGAGACTGAGATGGAAGGATCACCTGAGCCCAGGAAGTCTAGGATGCAGTGAGCCATGATCATGCTGCAGCAGTGAACTTTGATCGAACAAAAGCAAACAAAAGATGTAAGTTTGAAATGCTTGCAAAAAAGAAAGTTTAACCCCAAAGGGCCCTGCAAACTCTTGTACCCAGATACATATAATAGACTACTAGCTAGAAAAATGTCATTGGCAAGGGTTTGAGGGATGTGTCTCTTGATATACTCTAAAGGTTTGCCCCCAAAGAGCTGCAAAGGTAACCAAGAGAAAATAGCAGGTGGGTAGTGACTGACAAAAAACAAGCACACACCTGAGAGGACCTCAGTCAGATACTGTCTTGGCATAAAAGGCAGTTCCTCAGAATGGAGGCAGTCTGGATTCTGGAGATCAATAGACTTCGGTTAAAGTTGGTTTAGAGAAGGGTTAGAATCAGACTTCACTGCCTACCAGGCAAAACATCGAATGGTGAGACTCAGAAAGGCTAAGATCACTGGCTCCAGAATCAGACCGATCAGGTCCAAATGTCAGTTCTACTCCTTACTCTGTTGTTCTATACTGGAAAAATCTAGGTAATCATAGTAGCCACCTCACTGATTAACATAAGAATTAAATGAATCATTTCATATAAGGTATGGTGCTTACAAGCCGGTTACTATGATTGTTGTTGTTATTGTTATTATAATCACATTAAAACAAACATAATCATTTTGTTTTAAAATTCAATTCAGGAATATATGCAATTTTAAGGCATCTGGCACTGGGAATTTAACCTTACTGATACTTCCTCTTCATTAAACCTTTATCTGAAATATGGTACTAACAGTCTTTGAATCAAGGCTGCCCAGCAGGGGGCACTTTTTGTTCTTACAGCGGGGTGGCCCTGAAGGAAAATGCTATTTTTCTAAATATCTTCCTCTCCCACAAAGTTAATAGTGGTCCTTGGAGTCAACAGCCTACCTACCAAAAGACTACTTGGCACCACTTTTAATCCACATGTGGGTAGAACACATGTGAATAGAACACTGACGTGTAGCAAAAATGTCATCCTTGAGGTTGTTGATATGAGCAAACGCTGCTTCACACCGGCATGGAACGCTTCCAATACATGTTTCTGCTTGTGCACCTACCCCCTCCTCAGGTGACAGTTGTGGTGCACAACCTAACATCACTTAACTTGCTCTAAGATTTTTTGCCTAGCTCTTTATTGAGAGTTTTATTAGATTAGTATTAGATTAGTAGAGTGTGCTTGATGCCTTGGTAGATTATGCTATGCCTTACTCCCTAAGAATCACCTTATTTCCTGACTCACTGCCTTAAATTTACAGTCACCAGGACTTCATTTATTGTTTGTTCTTGGTTGGAAAAAAAATTGCTTCCCTTTGTTCTGCTTCTTTAGTTTTCCCGTCTCCTTTCAAAATGCTAGAACATTGTGATTATACCCAGTTCTTCACATTCAGAATTTATGATGCATTACGTTTTCTTTAAAAATTGGATTATAGATCTGTGAGTATATATTGCTTCAGAAGCAAGGGAATTGGATGTATGATTTATGCACATATACTTAATTTCCTTATATTCTCCTCGTGATTATCCATGACATTTATGAACCTACATTGATTTATTATCAAGTGAACATCCTAAAAGCACAATAATTTAAAAAGTCAGAATATACTTAAAATAATGAACTTAAAATGGAATCATCTGATTGATCATCAATAAACCTGACAACAATTCAGGCTGAGGGCGTTTCCTTATACATACTTCAAAATTCTGAATCTTTCTTTAAAATATTTCCCCATACTACCTTAACAAACAACATCAGAAGCAAAAGCAAACAAAAAAAGCCTATGTCAAGAGGAGTGTAACAAGAGACAAGGAGAGAGTTTGATGAACTTGAACTCTCCCTATGGAAAGATCAAATCTAGTTGGCTGATGGGTTGTGTTTGGTCAATTCAGCATGTGAAAACATTTTGAAAATTCACATTTAAAAAGTAGTCTTCTAACTTATTAAAAACTGGAACATCCAGGCTTACTCCTGATTGGCAAAATTAGCTGAAGATAAGTATTGGCATCTCCTTCTACTTATGGCAAATATATTCACCAAATGCCTGTTGTCCTTTCTTGCCACCCTCTCCACTCACTGAAGTTAGGAGCTTGTATTCTGGAAACATTTGTGCTTGGGACCATTGACATAAAGATGAGAATGCGCCAGACTCCGACAGTTGGCTGTATCACCGTGGAAGTAGATACAGATAGCAAACCTTCAAGAGGTTTTATAATGTAGGTTATTTCAATATAATGAGAGCCACAATGCAAATAAGGATAATTACCCACTTAGCACTTGAACAACTACAATATTATGCAGCCATTAAATGTGTTTTCAAAAACTGTCATATGCAAATATAAAAATGATTTAGTTAAATAAAATCAGATAGTTCGCACAGTTGTAGGTAAATGAGTGCTGAGTTATATTACAAAGAGAATTAAAGCTAGCTGTGCAGCATCAAGGCAGTACTGTCAGTGGATGGATTGTCACTCAGAATTGTTGTGTTAAACTGTGGTAGGGAAACCAATTCCAGGTCAAGAATTCATATTTGCACACTAATTGCAACAAATCACATTTTCATTGAAAAAAATTAGAACAAATTAGTGAGTACGTTATGCTCCTTTAGAATAAAGGGGAAAAAGTAAAAGATTACTGTATAAATGGTGTCTAAGGTTTAAGATCTGGAAGCAATGGTCGAATACTTGAAAAGAGCTAATGATCATGGTTATCTGAGATTTATGAGGACAGTATTGGTTAAGCAACATTTTGGTTAAGCAAACTGCATATAGTATTTGTTTTTCTGATTATCTTGTCTTAAAAGTAATTCATTCTCCTGGTAGATGATTAGAGGATAAAGGTCCAAACAAAAAAAAAAATTGCATGTAATCTTATTGTTAAGAATTTTTACGGTTACAAATTTTGAACTTTTGTTTCTAGTCTTTTTCCTGCTAAAATATAACTCACATGAGGACCAGAGGCTTCTATTTGGGTCACCAGTATGTCCAAGTGTCTAGAACAGTAATTAGCAAAAACAAATTAAAAAGCGGACACCCAACACATATTAATTGAATATGTAATTTCAAAATCAGGCATATGTAGTTTGTGCACTGTATATTTTTGCTAGTATATTGGTCATCCATGGTGTCAGAATACACACACCCGTGTGTATCTATTGTGCATTGACACATACATATATTCATTGTCTCATGATACATGTATATTTACTGACTGATGTGGAAATATTTAACAGTAAAAATATTAGTGTTGGCATAGTTATATTTAGTTATATAATATATAGTATTAATTCCTGGTCTATATTTCACATCAAATATATATATACATGCTGCATTTAAGTAATACAAATATGTTCATTTTCTTTTTCACACACACTTACACTGACCAGGCATGAACAAAGTCTGCCTTAGTAATCTCATATATATAAAATTTGACAAACACTTTAAATACCTTTACAAAATTTAAATATATCAGGTGTTTTTTAGTATAAAATTAGGAATAATAACATGACAGTTACAAATTTTAGTTTTTGGAAGCATAATTTATCAACACAATTCTGATAAATTTATATAAAAGATAAATATGTAAATAAATCTATAGCATTATATAATAAAAATGTATATACATGTATTTGGGATCTTTTCCTTTTTTTTATTTGAGGAAAGGGGTTTAATTATACTCAATTGCAGGGAGGAAAGAACAGTACTTAAGCTTCTGAAATAAAGTTGGAAAGGTGGTCTTGATGGAAAGCTCAGATGGAAATAGCACAGACTGTAACTTTCCTTACTGTTCAAAGAAGGTCTCTGCCCTGCCACCCCAGGACACATATCTAGTTGCTGCTGGCCATCTTTCAAGTTCAAATTCATGTAACTAGTGGCAGATGTATCATCTGCAACAGTGATAGGATCCATCTGCAATTCGCACCTGTTATTTTGCTGAGGCCAGAATGCAGGTGTGAATATAAAAACTCAAAGGGCAAATCAACAGCAAAATTAAAGAAGCGGTTTCCCCCCCCCTTCTCGTGGTCTGTGTTTCTGTTTACTTCCTTTCCTTTCACTTCAAGGATTGAGATGTTGATGGGGTAATAACCTGTGGTCATCGTCAGCCAATTACTCTAAATAAGTAATTATCATACTTTTTCACTACAATATTTTAAAAAATGGGAATATGAGAGAAACAAATTTGAGAGCCAAAAGAAATAAAGGAGGTAAATTGTTCTTCAAGGGCAACCTCTGCCTGGGCTGTTTTGATTCAAGTCAATGTAAGAAATGCTTTGCTGTCAATGGAAACACTGCTACTGTGTGATTACATATTCAGCATTTCATTTTTTTATAGCCCACATTTGATTTAAATATACTGAGAGATATTTTTCTAGGGTCTTTCAATGGCCAATTATAACTTAAAAATCACACTTTCTGTAGACCAGTGCTTCTTAAACTTTATTGTGCATATAAAAGCACTGTTGATATTGTTATTGATATTGTTAATATCAACAATATTTGAGTTTGTCTTTTTAACAAGCTCTCAGCTGATACTGATGCTGCTGGTTCAGAGACACACTTTGCATAACTAGTCTGCAGGTTGTATAGGTGATTTCATAACATGAAGCATGTGAAATAACTTTGAAAACTGTAAAGAGGGATCACAGGACAAATACTACCCATTTAAGGTTACAATTTTTAGATTACATAGATAATGTAGCTCATTACATTAGTGGAAACAACTCTAACTTAAGCAATTCCGTCAGCTATTAAATCGTCACATTTTATTTGCAGTGTTCACCTGCCTTGAGAGAGACATTAGCTTGAGTTCTGTCCTTTTTAAAAAATTTTTAATTTTGTAGATATGGGGTACAATTCGGGGTTAGGTATACAAATGTTCATTATGCAGGTGCCCTTGTGGATGAAGTATGCCACCCCTCTCCTGTGGCAGTTTCCCACTACTGCCAATCCCACCACCACTCACCCGGCAGTTTCCAACTACTGACATTGGTTTGAGTTCTAATGACAACTGCCCTCATGATCACTGTCCCTGGGTATGTCAGATGGATAAGTGTTCTGCTCTTCTTGTCATCTATTTTTGATTCATTCTTGCCCTTGTTGTGAGTTTCTCTGTGATGTTTACAGCGGCAGGGTCTTCCCAATCCTCCTCTTTCTTCTTTTAGAGCCCAGATAGCATAAAGCATTTTCGTCATTGATTGCCTTTAGTTTTTTTCTCTCTCTTTTTTTTTTTTTTTTTTAGTTGGAGTCTCACTCTGTCGCCCAGACTGGAGTGCAGTGGCCGCTATCGGCCACCGCAGCCTCTACCTGCCGGGCTCCGGCGATCCTTCTGCCTCAGCCTTCCGAGTAGCTGGAATTACAGGCATGCGTTACCACACCCGGCTAATTTTTTGATTTATTTTTTAATTAGACTGAATGAACAGCTGAAATCCTAACCTTATTTGGATCCCATCAATATCTCAGTTTTTTAACCACATGTTTATCTAATCCATCTCTACACTGAGTATGGTTCATGAACTAGTAGGTATGGCACCAAATGAGAGCTTGTTAGAATCTCAGGCTTATTCCACTTACTAAATTAGAGTTTGCATTTTATTATAAAGGTTCTCTGAAGATGTGTGTGCACATGAAAGCTTGCGAAGCAGTGTTCTGGACAATGACAACTCTGATAATAAAGAATAAATCCCCGCTTTGATCTAGAGTTAGAGACATGCCTATAATCGGTAGGAGCTTTGGATACAGGTAACTCTTCAAATCCCGGTTGTCCGACTTTGAAAATTATGCTCTTAAACAGGGAACACAGCAATCTCACTCTCCTCATCCGTGGAATGATGATAATACTTCCTTGGGTTGTTGTAATAGAAAGAGTGTGATAAAAATACAAAGTTACAAACTTCCACTGCTAAATTTGACTGGCTTTAAAAAAACTTAAAAAAAATACAAAGTACTCAGCACAGTGTCTGTCATGCAATAAATTATCAGTTGTTGGTCATATACACACACACATACAAATATGGCTTAAAAGATATTATATTGGTTTTATATATGCAATAAATAAATTAGAGAAATGAGAGGTTTTAGCTGCTAGAAATTACAAAGCAGTTTCTTGTAGATCTTTGTGAATCTATACTGACCTGGTAACCAGTATGATTCATTAAAACACCATGCTACCAGGCCATAATATAGCAATTCTCAGCAGTTCAACTAATTTTCTATTTGCAAAGATTCTTACTTTTCCCCTGGTGTCATGATCAGCATAGTAATTTTTCTTTTATTATTTTCTCTGAGAAACATTTTTAGGTAATGAGAGAAAAAATGAGCCCTCTTTCACAGTATATTGACGCAATATAAAAGTCTGTTTAAAATATATTTCTTTGCAAAACATATTAAATGGGTTGTTATTTACATGAGATTTTCAGAAGTCATTATGGGCTATTGTGCAAAATTTAAATTGACATTGGATAGGTAAATTATGTTTAGGCAGTTTTCAAAAACTGGATTTTTGATTCAATAGACCGTAGCATCTCTTCTATGTGCTGTTTTGTAATTTTTCAAATTATTTTGCAGCCTACGCATGGCTATCATGATGCTAATGGATATTCATATTTAAATTATGAACTAAAGTCACCTCGTGCCTATAAATGTCCATTTTCACATCAGAAAACGTAGACCGGAAAGAACTATAGAGCAGAACACAGTATTTGAACACATTTTTACGGTGTTGTGATTTCTAGATTAACTCAGTATTTGTGAGGTATATCTACTGTGTCCATATCAATGCATTGCCTCTCAGCTCCTAACGCACCCTTCAATGTGATAAACAACAGAATTCATTTAAGCATTTCTCATCTAGAGTGAATGTGATGTAAGAAGTAGAAGGCATTGGAGGGAAATTGCAGGAGGAAGGGACTTTGCACAATTTCCACAGTCGGCCTCTCTCAACAGTGTGGGTGTCAGGACACCTGGTAGGAACGGACCCAGCAGCCACCATCCCAGGACTTGGTCCTTCTGTGACCTTGATGGCTTGGTGTTATTTCCTCAAACAGCCTGCACTTCCTGGACAGGCCCTGCCTAGCCTGCTTGCATATAGCCACCTGTGTCCCAGCAGGTCGCAGCACCAAGGGGTCATTCCTACAGTACTGTGGCACACACATCAGGTCACCCTCCACAGCCTTCACCAAGCAGAACACGTCTGCTCTCCAGGGCCCAAGTCACATCTCCCGCGGAAGTCTGAACCCCTTCCAAGTTTTTCCTTCCTTGGGTCAGTCTTAGGGTTACCATATAGAATTTCCTTATCTCTTAGAGTTACATTGATCACAGTTTTTTTAAAAAATATGAAACGATCCCTCTTTAACCTCCTGTAGGGTCTCTATCTCCTGATTGAATTCAGAATGCCAGATTGGCTTTCTATAATTAGAAGTGAAAATGGTTCTAGAGATCATTTTGTAACCCAAAATGGCTACTACTTATTGTGAACTATCTATGGGCCAAGCTCTCTGTACACATTATTTAATTTAATCCTGACAACCCCTCAAAACTATGAAGTGAGTACTATTATCTCCATTTTTACAGATGAAGGAATCTGGGTTTAAAACTTAAGGAAATTTACTCAGGCTGAAGTGATTAACTCTGGCTTCAAAACAAGTCTTCTCTCTGAGCTGTGTTTGCAATCATTCTCTATTTTATAAACATGCTAGAATTTAGCATAAATATCCAAGAATACTTCACTTTTTTCCTGGAAAAAAAAACCCCATTAAATGAATATTATCATTGGTAAACTAATATTTTTGTGGTTACTATCCAAATAGAAATTAGAATGTTTCTAGAATTTATTACCCTGTAGTGTTTATATACAGCATAGTCTGAATTTTCCTGGTTCCCCCAAAATGATATGATGAGAAGCTGGTTTTTAATAAAAAATTACAAGTCTCAGAGAAGAATATGTTGTTAGATAATATATAAGCTGTCTTGAATTTCAGAAAATTAATGATTTTTTAGTATAAGCATGTTCCAAATATTGCATGGGACATAGTTATACTGAAAAAAAAATTACCTGAAATTCAAATTTAACTGCATGTTCTATATTTATATCTCTAAATCTGGCAACCCTAGTCGAAAGGCCTCCTTTGCCTGCTATTATTCCTAGAAGTTTCTGGAATATTATCTAGATCAAAATAAGCTACAAACAAGACAGTGTGTTTTGAATCAGACCTCATTTTCTAAACATAAGTTGTTCACCTCAAGAAGACTCTAAGATTTCTATCAGTTCCTAACTTGATTTTAGGATCCAAGTAGATCCCTAATAGACTTAATTTTGTTATTGCAGCATGACCGCGTATCCTATCCAATAGAGCTAGTAAAACTTTAAGGGTCCAAGAACTTGTTGGGGTAGTACACCCTGATACATGACTGTATGAAAAATTCATGATCAGTTAAGAAAACAGAACTTTTAGGATAGCCATTGCTATTCTTCACCAACTACTTGTCTTGTTACTGCCATAAATATGCATCCTGACAGTTGACAGAGGTGCTGAAAAAGACCCCTAATTACAGGCGACACAGCAGTAAGTCCCCAACATACGAATGAGTTCAGTTCCAAGAGCATATTCATAAGTCCATTGGTTGTAAATCTAACAAAGTCAGCCTAGGTACCCATCTAACACAATCAGACAGATAGCACCTGTAAGATAGCAGAGTCAGTCAGGCTTTCTCGCCTAGCCAGAACAAGACAGCGACCCCTCAGACCTTGGCCCATGGGAACTTATGACTAAGCAAACTACTGTCATGTTAAGCACAACTTTGTGTTTATAATCTGGCTGTGTGCCGCTCTTGTGGAGGTCTGCTTAAAAGCAGACAGGGACAGACCTCAATGCGGAGACCCGTTCCCCTTGTAACCACCAGCTGCCATGTTTACAAATAAAGAATGCAGTTATTATGAATCTGCCTCCTCAAGTGTTCTCTGACCTGTCCAAATCCGAGGTGAACCTCCCCAGGTGGAATTGAGTTCTTCCAGCATAGTGCTGGATATATTTCACAGGTTATACTGACACATGCTGGAGAGAAACAATAAACAGAAAATCTCAGGTGTGCATATTTAAAGTCTGTAACTTGAAAAAAAATAAAGTTCATAACCTGAAGGTTTGTATGTAGGGGACTTACAGTACTGGCTCCCCAACACAAGTGTTGCTGCTAAGAAGATCCTCCATTTCCATGGCTTCCTATTCACACTATCCTCTAACAAGCTCCTGGATTCAAACACACCTATAGGAGGAACTAATGGTCTCTTCCCCTCCTAACCTTTAGCAATACGGACTTATCTTTATCTGGGCATATGGTCACTCAGCTAATGGACCACATTCTTGATTCTCTCTTGAAGCAATGTATGATTCGATGGTAAGTCTGGTCCACGAGATCTAAATAAAAGTGTCTGGAAGTAGAGGGAAAGTTCTTTGTCTCTTTCTTTTTGCTAGACTGATGTGAGGATATGGTGACTGGCGCTCAAGCAGTCATCTTGGAACATGCAACAGCACGCAAAGGGTAGTACAAAGGGTGAGACAGAAGGAGTTGAGTCCCCTAATGACTGTGCAGTCAACATGCCAACCCTGCACTGCAATTCTTAAATATCTTTTATGTAAGAGGGAAATAAATTTCAGTTTTGTTTGAGTCACTGTTAATCTTGTTATTATTGTTATGTGATGCTGAGCTTAATCATAAATAATACAATAATACAGTGCTTTATCTAGGAGTTTTATCATTTTCATTTTCCCAATGTTACTTAGAAGGGAAAGCTTAGCCAGAAATAATAAAGCTCCTGCCTGTATCTACAGAGAACGAGAAAACAGAATGAATAAACTACTTAAGGCAAAGAAAAATTCGACTCCTTATACCCAGTCTGTTTAAAAATTAATTCAGGTCCCTTGCATTAATTAAAAGCATGCTATTGGAGGTAGAATTAAGAAAAGATAATGTATTCACAAAGGAGTTTATATGCCTACTGGGAAGGGTATATTGGAAACACGGGATATTAGCATAAAGCATGTAAAGTATCATGACAGAGGCACACACAAGGTGTTTTGGAAACAACTAGGAGAGTCCTGGATACAGACTGGATAACAGAAAGTGAGCAAAGACGTGAGAGGAATACTGAGGACTGGTTAGGTATTCAGCTGGATGGAAAAAGACAGTTCCAGGTAAATTGAGAAGATGGTGCAAAAGTAAATGGACAAGACAGAAGGCACTTTTGGGAGCCAATACGTACTTCCATAAAACCAGAGTACAGCATTTGAGGGATGGGTGAGGCAGGGCTAGTGGTAAGAGATTGGGATGGTGAGAGTGGCTCCTATGCCTTGGTAGAAGGTTTAGCTCTTTTCATAACTGTTGGAAGCGTCACAGTCTTAACTTGTTTAGAAGTATGATTCTGTATTCAAGTTGGAGAATAGATGACAGAAAAACAAGATTGGAGGCAGAGAATTTCTTAATTTTAAAAAAGCAAATATTGCATATCTACCTGTGAAAAGCACTGTCCTAAGCTTTTAATATCTATCCTCTCTTTTCATTTATCACATCAACCCTCTAGGGAAGATAGCAGTAGTATTACAATTTAAAGTTAAAATTTAGCAAAATTAGGGAATTTGTCAAGTTGTTAGAGACTATACACGAGACTGGGTTTGTTATTTTGTTTTGTCTTGTTTTTCCCTCCATTGTAGTGAAGTCAAAAATCCAAACACTGGAATAGTGCTTTATTGTTAGCTCTATCAACAATTTGCTTTGCCAACTAACCTAGATGATAACAGTTGAGAACATGAACTGTGGCAGAGACACTGCAGAGAAGGCATCACATGGAAGTGATATTAGGAAGGTAGGATCAACTAATGTTAAAGTAGAGAGGAAGGGCGAGAGAGAAAAATAGACTAATCTTGGGAAACTGCGTTGCTAGAGAGGAAAGAGTAGGAAGAAATAAAAGATGTAAGATGAATGTTTTCTTTGGAATATGTTTAATGCAGGATAATCATTGGATATTTAATGGAAATATCAAATAGGTATTGAATATACACTCCTGAAACTCAGGAGTGAATTTTAGGTGGGAGATATACATTTGGAAGCCATAACTTTCAAGGTGACACTTGACACCATGAATGTAAATGGGACCAGCCAATAAAATCACTGAGAAGAAAAGTGCAGAGAGCTAGGAAAATCCCTGAGAAACAATGCTATTGGAGGCACAGAGGAAAAGAAACTTCCAAAGTAGTTGAGCTTGGATGGATTTAGAGTCTACAATACTCAGTGATTTATCACATAAACTGAGTACCTCATGTTCTCACTCATAAGGGGACCCTGAACATTTACCATCATACTATAAGATAGGTATTGGCAGTGGGGGGGGGGGGTCACTGCTGGTATTGTGAGGGTACCTGATCTCAAACCAGACAAAGTGGAGACCAAAAGGAGGCTCAAACTTTACCTTGTGATGTCCACTTGTATACCTAATCCTGAATTGTACCCCACATCTTTAAAATATAATATATTAAAATCATCATAATAAAAGTAGTTAAGAATAAATCCCCAAAGAAATAGATTTTTTTAAAAAAAGCAGGAAAGAATAGTATCCTAGAAGCAAAGCAAGAAGAATGTTTGTTAAAAGAAATGCCTGCAGAGGAAACTAGAAAGAGAATGAAAAATATGTGCCCTGGTTTCAGTACCCTAGAGGTCATCGGCCAGAAGAGTGAAATGGTGGGTAGATTTCAGATGAGAGTTCAGTGAAGGCACAAAACTTGAAGGATAAACCTTGAGAAAACTAACTTCTTAAAGATGCTTAACTAGCCGGGCTCGGTGGCTCAGCCTGTAATCCCATACCTTTGGGAGGCTGAGGTGAGTGGATTGCCTGAGACCCGCCTGGGCAGCGAGACCTCATCTCTAAAATAAATCAAAAAATCAGCCGGGCGTGGTAGCGCGCGCCTGTAATTTCGGCTATTCAGAAGGCTGAGGCAGAAGGATCGCCAGAGCCCAGCGGGTCGAGGCTGAGGTGGCCGGGAGCGGCCACTGCACTCCAGTTTGGCAGACAGAGTGAGACTCCAACTCAAAAAAAAAAAAAAAAAAAAAGATGCTTAACTAGAAAAAGAAAGGTGATAGCTCTACAGGGTCAAGGAGATAGTTTTAGTTGTTTGCTTTAAGATGAGAGACTTGAAAATGTTGAAATGAAGTTGTGACATGTTGAAACCTAGACGTTTAAGACACAGGAGAAAGGAAATAAATGATAAAACAAAATCCTCAAGGAGCAGGAAGTATCAAGAGGAGGCTTCAAGCATCATATAAATGACTTAGACTAAAAGATTTTGTCTTGGAGTTTTTTGTATCAACTTTGATATTCACTGCTTTTGACACCAATTCTACTGGATTCATGAAATTCAATTTTAAATATATTTACAGGTATATTCATATATATATGTACATGTGTATACAAATATATATTCTTTATGCCAATCTATATTTTATAAGATATATTTCCATCTAAATTCATGGAGAGAGAGAAAGGAAGAGAGAGAGAGAGAGAAATGGAGAGATTGTTTTCAACATGTAGAATTAGCATCATTTAATCTTCTCTGGTTCTCCTTGGCATTAAAGTCCAAAGGCCTGGAAGCATAAGTCTATATTTTGGAATTTCTGTTTCCCTACTAATGTGGTATTCTCCAGGTCCTCCAAGGAGCAAAAGCTCCTGAATGTTTAGACTAACACAGCCCTACTGTCGAAATGGCAGAGAAAGAAAAGTGTACACATTGCCTAACATAAAACGATACGTTATCTACATTCATTTAGACTATAAGCCCCATGAAGGTAAGAACTATGCCAAATCATTATTTTATCAGTTGATTAACCTGCTATTCCATGCTAGACAGGTAATTAAGATAGGTTGATAACCATATTCATCCTTAGCTGATGTATCGGGAGGTTTGTCTTCCATAACAAATTTTATATAAGAGCTGTAGATACTGATTGCTTCTGATATTAAGCCAAACCAAATAAACATAAAGCTCCTTCTCACTATAGCATACTCCAGGGGACACTGTGTTTCTCCTTGTCTTCTTATAGTTTTTATGTCATTCAATCAACTCCTTTCCCCCTGCTATAGTTTTCAAGGTTGACCTTTCAACATAAATTTGAATGCTATGACCTAGGCCCACATGGGGAAAACTCTTTCTTTCTTTTCTTTTCTTTTTGTTTTTTTTACTCTTTTAGCAACATTAAAATCGGTTCTGGCTTCAGACATAGAATAATACATGCTAGCTCTTCGTTTCCTTACAACTTTTGAGATTCGAATGATGACATCGTGCTTTATTGCCAGCTACATCAGCAGTTAGCTTTGCCAAGTGAGGTTGCGAGCTCTTCTAAATGCAAATTGAAAGAGAAAAAAAGCCGCAAAGCATTAGTAGGCAGCATAATGATATGGGACATGGCCAACAAGGTAATAGCCTTTATTGCAAACCAGTGTTCCAGAGACGGAGAGTTATCTTATCAACAGCATTAAACCTTAGATCCAGTTCTCCTTGTGCTGGTGTCTGCAAAGGGCAGGGAATGGTCTGGACAGGGAGATAAAGTTCTCACTGAACCCGTAATCAATATTCCTCAGGGGGTCTTAATACCTGAGAAAATCCTCGCAGTCCAGGCTAGAGGAGGCGTGTCGTGCTCGTTTCTTCTACCTGTGAGCACATTTGGCAGCTCCAAAGAATCTGCGGTGCCCTCTTCATTCACAAAGGACAATATGATGATCTATTATCCAACAGTGGCTATTAGAACATCCTGTCTATTTTTAGAGTTTAATTTCATGTCCATAAAAACATTCCCATTTTTCTCTTCCCGAAGAGTGCTGCTCGAACTGAAACTGCCCATGACTTTCCACCTCTCTTATCCTATTTCGTTACAGAAACACTCATAGAGACACCATTTTCTCCTGTCAATAAATATGTTTGATGTGCCACAGAAGATCTAGGTAATACACGGAGAACAATGGAGTCAGACTCTGGGGGGATTATTAGCAAAATGCCTCGGAGAGACAAGCCTGCCTCTGGATGCCCTCCTGTGGCTGTGATGGGGATGTTTTGTGTGAAAGCAAGATGAACCACAAAGCCCAAGAGTCATAGCCATAAATCCCAAATAGGCATGACCCTTTCTCGAGACATTTTTAAACTCTTGAAAAAGAAGACTATATGATGCCATCTGGTTTTGGGGCTGTTATCTATATTTTAATACATTTAGTAAAGTATGAAGCAGAGCATGCCTGGGCTGGGCGTCTTTTATGGGCAGTAGTAAGCACACTGGGCCAGAGGGTCACACAGATTGCGACCGTCATAGAACCGCTGTGTACACTGCCCATGGTGTTTGTTTTATTTATTTATTATAAAGATATGGGGTACAATTCAAGGTTAGGTATACAAACACTGATCATGCAGGTCCCCTTGTTGATGAGGTATGCCCCTCCCTCCCCTAGCAGTTTCCCTCAACTGCCAGTCCTATCCCCCCCCCCACAGTTTTCCACTGTTGCCAATCGCTTTCTTATAGCATTAAAATTGTTCAAGGTCACCTTATGAGTGAGAAATATGGAAACTCAGTTCTTTGTTTCTGTGATAAATCACTGAGTATGATAGACTCCAAGTCCATCCAGTTTGCTGCAAAGTCCATATATTTGTCCTTCTTTATGGCTGCATACTATTCCATTGTGTATATGTACCACATTTTTTAATCCAGTCCAGCTTCGATGGGCAACACGGTGGATTCCATGTTTTTACTATTGTGAATAGAGCTGCAACAAACATACGTGTGCAGGTATCTTTGTCAAAGAATGATTTGAGTTCCTCCAGATATATTCCCAATGGGGGAATTGCTGGGTCATATGGAAGGTCGATTTCTAGTCCTTTCAGAAATCACCACACTGTCTTCCAAAGAGGTTGTACTAGTCTGCATTCCCACCAGCAGTGTAGAAGCGTTCCTTTTTCTCCACATCCTCACCAGCATCTGTCATTGTTAGTTTTATTAATGATGACCATTCTTACAGGGGTTAGGCAGTATCTCAATGTGGTTTTGATTTGCATTTCTCTGATGATGAGTGAGACAGGGACTTATTTGTTTTGCTTTGGTTTGTTTTAGTTTTACAACATCTTTCCCTTAAGGGCTTCACAAATCTACCTGCAAAGTAATGGAGGTAAGCTCAGACATCTAATCACCCATACTAAGGAGTGAGGAGACCTGGCCATCTCTATAAACAAAGAAGAGATTTAGACATATGCTTACTTGCATATATGTTACCTGTCACGACCTACCAGCACTCTAAAAACACAAATCTAAGTAGACAATATTAGGGAACAAGAACAATTTGCTGTGACTTGTTTATTAAACAGGGGCTAAAAGGGACTTTTGTTTTCCAAATTAGACCATTAGTTCTGCTGTATTCAACTCTGATTCTACCAGTTTAGCACTCATTAAAACACAAAATCCAGTGTGCTGACTGTCAAGATAAACAGGTTTATTTTCTGTTTTTCATATTTTCTCACAGGAAGGCACATATACTATGCAATCAAGTAGTAATTTTCAGAACTAGACAGTTTGTGTGGAAGATGTCACGCTGAATATATCTCCACTAGTGCAGCCTAGCTGAGTCCTTGATTAATATACAGAAGATCAAAATTTCTTCCCTTTTCTTCTCATTCTTTTGTCATTTACATATTGAACAAATAAAACACTGTTGCATCTCAAAGGAAAAAAATGTACCGAAGTGTTTGTCGACCAAATCTCATACTAATTTATCATCGAATTTCTGACATACTGTACATTCCGTGACGTGAGTACAAGTTCAGTGAGAATTACTGAAGCCCGCTGTCATGTAAAGTTTGAAAATTTCTGGAATTGCATAAGAAAAACTTCATATTGTCAGTTCTGAGTATTGGTAAAATAGATTCATAGATTTCCAACAACAAGGATACAGTGAGACAGGGATTCTTTTTAGGGATTACCATAGTAGGCATTTTACATACTTGGTAAAGGGACAAACATGGTTCTGGAATCTTAGGACAGGGGTCCTTATTACTTCTAGCAGCTCCACCAATTATTTAATGGTGACTGCAGTATTCAGAGAAAGGATTCTAACAGCTCAGATAGAGCACCATTATTATGTAGCCCTGGGTCCTAGAGATTTTGTGCCACAGAGACAGGTAAACCTATGCCTTGTATGATAAAAAAATCCAAAAGAGATATCCAATTTGCCACCCTGTGCGATAAGGGAAGCAAGCTTAGGCATTCAAGTCATCCACACAGAATGGGGGCTAGGAAACCTAGTCACCTCAACAAAGAAGAGATTTAGAGATAGTATTGCTTGCATATATGTTGACTTTCTCGATTTTCCAAACTGTTTTCCCTTAACTCATTTAATGCAATCATCCTCATATAGAGACGAGACATTGTTTTTGTATTTTTTTCTTATCAGAATCGCCACTGCGTGAATCAAAAAACAGCAGTTGCCGGGCTCGGTGGCTCAGCCTGTAATCCCGCACCTTTGGGAGGCCGAGGTGAGTGGATTGCCTGAGCCCGCGGGTTCGAGACCCGCCTGGGCAGCGAGACCTCATCTCTACAATAAATCAAAAAATCAGCCGGGCGTGGTAGTGCATGCCTGTAATTCCGGCTACTCGGAAGGCTGAGGTGGAAGGATCGCCGGAGCCCAGCAGGTCGAGGCTGCGGTGGCCGGGAGTGGCCACTGCACTCCAGTCTGGGCGACAGAGTGAGACTCCAACTCAAAAAAACAAAAAAACCCAAAAAACAACAGTTTACCAGGAACGGTGTGCTTCAGTCAATGCTGCACAATCAGAATATTTTAGAGTGAGGAGTTATTCACTTCTTTAACACCTACTGTAATAATACCTAACTGTTATCTCAAAGTAACGTTTTCACTTTTCCAACCCCATGGTTAGACTTCATGCCCTTTGGAAGCATTGATTATGTCCAGCGTGTCTTTTCTCAGTATCTGTGATGACGCCTAGTATATGACAGGCACTCACTGAGTTCTGAAACAAGGAATCAGTGGCTGAATGAATGAATATCTCACGTTGCCTTTTTTCTGTGATCACTTTTGATCATCCATTCAATTCATTTCTCACTAAGTACACAGCACTCTGTCCCACTGTGGCATGTAACAGACACAGCAATCAATCACAGGGCTACTCCAGTGTAGTCCAATGACCAGCCTGCTGTTATCTGGGAGTTTGTTGCAAACCCAAATTCCTGGGTTCCATCCCAGATTGACTGAGTTAGAATTTCACGTATGCTATAGTTTGAAAAGCATTTCAGAATAAGTAGACAGTTTCTGTGTAAAAACAAGTCAATGGATTTTTGAAAATCATATCCAAGAAACAGTGCTTCTTAAAACCATTCTGCAATATTTCTCCTGTGTGATCTCACTTAGCTATAGATTGGACAATGTAAAATTTCGAGAAAGTGTCAAGATGGGAACAACATGCAAGTGATGAAAGTTCAAGGTGTGGTAAAGGGTGAGCTGGTCTTGTGGGTCTGGAACCTCAAAAGGATCAGCATCTGTGGGAGCCCATCCCCGTGAGAGCACTGGCGATTAGAGGAAATCAGACATGGGTCAGCCCACGATGCGGCTACTCCCCAGGTCGTATATCAAAGTGACTCTTTGTTTCCTTATCCAATGATGGTGATGTGGACAGAGACATCATTCCTCTTGGTGGATAAAGCAAGTTTTCATTCATTGTCATCCTCTTGCATTTTATTTTAATGGTACTATTAACTCTGATAGTTCCTCTCCTCTCCTCTATCACTCTGTATTCCAGTAACTAGGGCTTTTAATTACTGTTACTGTTTTTTAATGGCCAAAGCTCAGCTTACTGACAACTCATTCAGAGTTTAAAAGCCCAACTTGCTTTCTTCCTCCAATATGTTTCAGTGGATCTAGTAAATATAACAAAGAGAAGCAGTCTTGGAGATCTTCCGGAAGTCTTAGCTTCCAGAACTCTGGCCATGCTTCCTTAGGGCCAGTTGTTACAGATAAAATGAATAAATTTGTAGAGAAAAAGTCAAGATTTTAGAGTTTGATGGATCGGGGATTTATCTGTTGGCTATTAGCAATGTGACCTTGGTTTACTTACTAAGTTCCCATTTCTTGAAAATTTGGTCAACAGCATGTTAAAAAAACTTGTTTCAAGGAAGAAAAAATGATTCCCTCTTGCTTATTGATTAGCAGGGTCCCAAATTAGCCCTTGTTGTTAAATGACTCTTAACGCTATAGTGATGAATCTTAGGCCTAGAGAGGGCCATCCCATTATTTGAAGTTGATAACCTGGCAAAGGGCAGAAGTGGAGCTTGGACTTGCCGTCCCCCAGACCTTGCCCAGCATTCTTTCTACCCTATTCCATCTTCTTCTAAAGTCAGAGATGAGTCACACTGGAGCTAGATACTACAGCGAGTACACATAGGGCTAGGAGAACATGGACACAGGCGGGGCATGGAAGTCCATGCTGTGGTTCATAGACCTCAGGAAAAACCAGAGAGCCTTGTTGGCCAGTGTCCCAGATGCTGCTCAAATGTGGACACCCAGAGCTGTGTGGAGCCTGGAACATGCTGTCAGGCTGGCAAGGTTTAGGCCTTGACATGGAAGGACAGCGACTGTCAGAGAGCTTCTGTGTGGGTTTAACCATAGGCAGCCCCGGCTTCCTGGTTAGACAGACCCTACCGCTACAAAAGCTCCTCTGAATTACAGTGAGGTAGTTTCTGGTCAGATCATGTTTCTATGTACTGGGGGTGGGAGGGTGAGAGAGAAGGAGAATCAACAGAAAAACAAACAAACAAACAAACAAGACAAAGGAAATAACATAAGGGTTTAAAGTCTGAGATTGTCACCAGTTTGTGTGACTGTAGGAAATCTCCTAGGTGTGTGCAAATGGTGTTGGTTGTCTCAGAGAGACAAAAGACTTACAAGGACATTTGGGGATGTTTCTTTACATACAGCAGGATGAGTCATTTAATTGGAAGAGCCATAAAAACAAAGAACAGTTAATTAGAGATAAAAAAGAGCCAATTATAACATATCTCTGGCTTGTTTAGGAAACCAGTCCTCTGATGGACATTGGTGATTTTTCTCTAGGACAGGAGTCATCAGGCTTTATCTGTAAAGGGCTACACGATAAATATATTTGGCTTCGTGGGCCATAAAGTTTTGCTGCTACTACTCAGTTCTGCCTTGGTAGCACAAAAAGTAGCCATAAACAACCAGTAAGTTGATGAGAGGGGCTGTGTTCCAATGGGAATTTACTTGCAAAACTAGGCAAAGATGAAGTTTACCCACCTGGGGTCTAGAATAAAAAGGTTCAAAATCAGAACATATCCGTGATGCTTCTAGTCCTTCTCCCCCAGGCAGTAGCGATGGCTGAATTTTTCATTTCCTTTCATATCACTCAGAATATACCTGCATGTGGCATTGCTGTGCTTCAGTGTGGGTAGGGTGCTAATAGTAATGACTATTTTTATAACGACACTTGCAAAACAGACTAAAACCTAAGGCTCTGTCTGATTTTATACCCCGCTGTTTCCAGGAACCTAGCGTGGTGCCTAACAAGTCAGAGGGCTTAATAAATTTCTAATAAAAGAAAGTCACTCACATGCATGCAAATTCATACTTCATAACTACAAGGGAAAAGACTGATCTCAAATGGCTTCCAATATCGAAACCTGTATTGGCACTTAGAGTTGAATGGTTTGATTTAAAATGAGAAGAGAAGGGGAAGAAAGGAAGGGAGGAAGGAAGGAAATGAAAAGAGATGGAGATTTTTCTTAAAATTTGCACATGGAGTCTTGATACTTTAACTCCTTGATAAGAACCGAGTGTTTATAATACTTACAATACTTTACTTCTGATATTCAATCAGAAACTGAAGCAAGTTCTGTGATGTAGGGGTGATGATTCCCATTGCAGACATGAGAATAAATGTTGAGAGGCAAAATTAAACGATTTACCCTAAAATGACTATCCATATACACACAAATTTAGAAATCCTCACACTCTACCAAGATATCATAACTGTATTAATGTTGGATGGAAGGAGATGAAAACAATGAAAGAAGCAAGTTGAATGACATACAACTGTCAACATTAAGCATTCATTTGATATGCTAGAATCATTTAAGAATAGCAGAAGGTAGACTCAGCGCTTTCCAGGGTTCAAGGAAAATTCAACTCTCTTTTCAGAGGCAATACCAAAGTTCGTTGTGGTTTCTTAGTCATTGCCTCTGTCTGATTTGTAGTGTATTCTATTTTTTTTGTCATTTTGGTTAATAATTTATTACTTTGCTGCTGTGATGAGAGAGCTAGATATCAATGAGCCAATTTAAATTTACTTGGTGGGTTTTTTCCTCTAAAAAGTACGATTTTGCAACAGTAGAATTTCACAGCTTATTCAGATCTTCTCAGTAAGGTGGGGCTGAAGGATGTAGTCGCAGTCAATAAGGTAAAAGACAATGGTATTAACAAATAAGTTCAAGTTGCTCTGCACAGTTGTTGAATAGCTAAATTCCTCCTATCTCTTCTAGTAGAGACTGAAGGAGACGGTGGCAGAGTGGCAGCTTTCCAAGAGAGGTTAGAAGGGTTTCAGTATCTGAAGCCATTTGAGATAAATTCTTACCCAGAGGTTCTGAAGTATGAATTTGCATGTCTGTGATTGACTTTCCTTTATTAGAAATGTGTTCATCCCTATGACCTGAGAGGCGTCATGCTAGGTGCCGAGAAAAAGCAGGGTATAACAGAGAGGCTAGAGAAGTTCGAGAAATAGGGTACTTTAGGAAGAGGAAATAACCAAAATTACATTTTACAACATGCAGTTAGACATAACGTCACATTAACTGGCTTAAGAAAGTTGGATAATGTTCAACAACTACTTCAAAATATGTAGTAAAATAAACTTGCTGACATATATTGAAATAGAAACAGGGCAACCCCCCCTTGGGTCCCCTCCCTCTGTGGGAGCTTTTCTTTCCTCTTAATAAGTCCTGCTTTCAAAAAAGAAAAGAAAGAAAGAAAAGAAACAATAAAAGACTAGCAGAATATATTATCAAAAGGATAAAGAGCACAGACCATCACATTTGCATTTACTGTGTGATTTCCTTTGACCAGTTTCCCCAGTTATATTGTTTCTCACTGGTTTGCCTAAGAAAATACTACTCACTAGTTTGCCCTCATTATGTTAGTGTATAAACGCAGTTCTTGGCTGACACCACATCTTTAATTTCTTCTTCATATAGTCCCACCTCAAGAACATCATCTATGACGTGGGCGGCAACTCCCACGTCTATGGCTCGGCCTGAGGATGCTCTCCTTCTCCAGTTTTGCCCTTGCAACAGCCCGTCCCACATTTTATGGGCAGCTCAAAATCAGCAGGGCCGAATACGCAGTCATTTCCCAGCTTCTCTCCTTTCCCCCATTGCTGTTGACCGTCTTTGATTTTTCTCCACACACCCTCAGGTTCAGGTCTGACGATGTCTCGGTTGTCATCTCCGGCCCTTGAGTTTGCCATTGGTTTTCAGGATCTACACACAGCTTGTACGTGCAGCTTTATGAACAGCTCAAATCCCTCCACAACCTTTGGCAAAAACTTTATATTTCAAAGATACTTTAGTTTGAAACTTTTTAAAAAACATTTAAATGTTATTTTTATTGTTGGTATATTTATTATTTAAATTAGAAAAAAATACAGCATTGTGAGAATTTACAGTTTGAAAATTTTTTCCAAACTGAAAATCAAATATAATTACTATCTTTCTTCAGAAATACTAAAGTATACAGAAGTTCCCAATCCCTTCTTCCTTCTTAGCAATTTTAAGACGTGTTTATAACTACCTATTAACTGTCTTTCCAGATTTTTCTACCAATATAGTACCTCGATAGGTTTATAAAATTTCTATTCATCTTTAGAGGAACAAAATAATTATATATATGAAAAACAATTTGATACATGTCAAATATATGTACTTATATATATAACGGTTTTATTACTTAAAATATATATATATAGTTTTGTGGATATATATAAAAACACTTTATTCACATTTATGTATGTATATATGCATGATATATATATTTATTAAGCTTATTTAACTGTATTTATTTAACTATATATTTATTTATTAACTATATAGCACTATGATGAACCAGTTTAAATGCCACTTCATTTCAGGACAGTCTTCTCAATTCCTTTAATAGGAAGTAATGGCTTCTTCTTCCAAATTCCAAAGAACTCTCTTTAAATCTTTATTGTTGCACTTATCATTTAGATTGGAATTTAAAGATAATTTTAGACTCGCAACTAAAGCTTATAGCAGACAAATCCAAAGCATGAAATACTTTACTTTTTAAGTTTAAGCTCCACTATCCCTGGGGGACAAAGTACTCAGTACAAGACTTGCTGAGAAGTGACAGATCAGAGAACTGGCTCTACCAGATACCACTGTCAAACTCCCTATCGCTGTCTCCAACCTTTTACTGGTGGACAGAAGAGAATACAGGCAAGAAGAAAAATGTCTTTTGGGGAGGAAGAGGTTGCTTTCCCTCCTACTTCAAACTGTTAAAGGCAGATGATTAAAAAGAATTACTCAAAACGACACTGAGGACCTACAGAAGGAGAAAACAGTATTCTATTTTGCAGAGGATATCTGATTAGGCGCTGGTTTTATCTCTTCGTATAGGAAAAGAGTCGAGGGAAACAGACCTGACAGAGTGAAAAACCCCCAGGAAGAAGAAGGTTAAGACTGCTGCCTCCCTTGGTTTTTAGTTTTTGGAAAAGACCATTGTTCCCTTGGGTGTCCCTGGATCTGAGAGTTACTCTAGAGGAGTCTTGGGTTGGGAGCTGCAGATTTTCTGGGACTCCCACAGTGCGGAGTATAAGAAGGCACTCGCACCAGGCGAGATACACTAGCAGATGGTCAGCTGAAAGTAGTGGCCAGGTATAAGACTCACGGATACCGAACGGTTCTGAGTGGAGATGAGCTCCTGCTGATGGGGACAGGCTGGAGTTGCCACTATTTTCACTGCAGGTCATGTACAACAGCCAGGTGGTAGTCTGCTTCAGCCAAGGGGAGGACTTGCTCCTGCCCGGTTACCTAAGAAGATGCTTGCCCTTTTCCTGACTTCCCCCATCACTAACCTAAAAGGGAAGGCGAGGGAAGGATGGCTGCTAAGATCCAGTTCACGGCCCTCTTTCCCACACCTTCCATTTCAAGTCACTGAAGCTGCCACACTAGCCAGCCACGAGGAAAGAGGAGGAAAGAACACACCCTGTGACTGTGAGATTTTAAAATGAATTGAGATTAGGCTCAAATAATTAGATTAGAGACTTTTATTAACTCATATTGAGGACAATTTATGAAATCTAAGTAAAATGCCCTTAAAAGAGCTGTTGAAAAAGGGTGATCACTAAACAAAACCTAGGAGGAAGAGAGTGATGGAAAAACAAAAGGTACTCCACCGTCATACCACGAATAGTAGAGACTTTTTGATAAATAGATTTAACGAAATCCACATATTTCATTCTATTATGCATCTTGCACATATGCACAATAACTCAAATAAGATTGTCAACTTTTTAGGCTCAGGAATTAGGCTTCATACAATATTGTCCTTACAGAGCCTAGAATATACCGGGTGTTCCATAAATGTTTGTTGGGTAAAAAAGTGAATTGGAACCGAGTAAACTGGAAAACAGATCATGGAAGAGGGCAAAATACGAGAGGAACGTGCCTGTGAAGTAGACGAATTCTTTCCATTTTGAACGCCTCTCGTAAAAGAAGCAGCCAGATATCAAGAAACAGACAAGTCTCTGCCATTGTGGGGTCCAAAGCGAGGCCCAGACTTTACCTGTACAATGACCACTTGCATACTTAACCCTGAATTGTACCCCACATCTTTAAGATAAAATTTTTTTTAAAGAAAGCAGTGCAAGCCTGAGCAAGAACAAAGCATGTGTGGTCACATGGAAAAGGGTTTAATCTTCAGTTCTGCTACTCTGAGTTTTGTGGTTTTACATGTCGCTTCACTCCAAAAAAAAAAAAATGTCCCGTTAGATTACAAACTCGAATGTTACTCTCAGACACACAATCCCATACATCCATTAAAAATACACAACAAGATGCAGCTGACAGAATAACCCCAGTCATAGCCCATATTATCTCTATCAACGATTTCTCTGGCATGAACCTACAACCACGAGTAGTTCTTTCAGATTTTAAGTTGGACTCATTTGGGTTAAAAGATGAGATTGCCAAGGTTTTTCCGGGTTCACTAAGTTCTCTATGCAGCATTCCTTATTCAAAGTGTAGGGTCTTTGTCTTCTTTTCAAAACATAGCCTGTAAGATTCTCCAGGTTGCAGAGTTGCATTATGGGAAAAAAACCAAGCCAAGTAGTGTCAGCCTCATCCCTCATCCAGGTCAGACACAAGCAATGCCAGATAGCGTAGGCAAAGGAACAGGTTGTCATCTGTCATCTATGTATTCCAAGTCCATCTTCTCTTGACTGTGTTGATGAGATCAGACACAGCAAAACGTAAAAATGATCATCTGAAATTAGCAGGGAGCATCATTCTACAACAGAAAAACAATCTGAGTCTCATTTATACCACAACAACAAATAGCCAGATTCAACCACTTGCTGGTCAGCTAAAACAAACCTAATTATTGGAAAATATACGTAATTGGAGAAGAGAAACCAGTGTATCTCAAAAAGGTACAATGCTTACACTAATACTCTGTAAGAAGTTTGCCAAAATAATATGAAAAATAAAGTGTGGTAGAAAACGGGTTTGTTTTAACAGTAAAATGAATTTCTCAAAGCATGGCAAATTAGTCCAATGCAAAAGACGTTAGGAACAAAAGAGCATGATGACACAATAGAGTTAATATATCTGCACAAAATGGGGGTGTGTACGTACACAGCAGCATTATTTATAGGAGCCAAAACGTGGAATCAATCCAAGTGACCATGAGCTGATGAATGGGTAAACAAAATGTAATGTATCTGCTCAATGGAATATTATTCAGCCGCAAAAGGTAACCAAGTATGAATACAGTTCATGTTACAACATGGATGAACCTTGAGCCCATTGTTCTAAAGAAATGAAACCAGACACAATAGGCCACATATAGACGGTAACCTTTGTATGACACGTCCTGAAGAGGCACATCTTTAGGGACAGAAAAGAACTTAGTGGTTACCACACTTGGGAAAGGAGAGAACGGGGTGTGACTTCTAACGACATTTTGGTTGGAGGGTAGTAAAAATATTTTGAAATGAGATAGTGGTGAGGGTTGTACAACCTTGTGAATACACCAAAAACCACCACATTGTCTACTTTCCACGGGTGCACTTTATGGAATATGAATTATACATTTTCAAAATTAAAAAAAGGAGCGAGTGAATAAAATGTTGGCTTGACTCATTTTGTACTTTGACATACCTCTTATGTAGGACATAAACCCTGACCTCAAGAATTTCACCAGGGGCTCAAAAGGATGGCTGATAAGTGATGTAATAAATGAGACCGTTAAACAGGTATCTACTGCGACAGATAGATCAAGATACGAATGTGGTACTATGGGAGGTGAGATTTTGAAAGACTTTTCAGAGCATGTGATTTTGAGCAAGTTATTAATAAATGAGAAGGAATTGTTGGGTTTCAATGAAGAGACATATTTTATGGAGAAGGAACAGTAAGATCCAAGGAGCATTGGATAACCTTGGGAAATATTATGACCAAATGGGAAGGTGTGAGACAAATGCTGGAATTAAATGGACATGTTACCCTCAGTGACTAGGGAAATTCAATACCACACTTGCCGAGGAGCTGGAAATTTATCTTGCAAGTAGTAGGTTGTTACCAAAGATCTCATCAAAATGTGGTCCAAACTACTTCCCAAATCCAGGCATGTTTTCAAAATAGCATATAGATTATTTTCGTGCATTGTCCTTGCACATAGACTCTAAGTGCAAGGAAAGTTAAAAGTGATTAAGGCAGGTATTCCTTCTTTAAAGCTACCATATGTGAGGCATCTGATTCTTTCTCAAGGAGAGAGATTCCTGCCCCACTTTTTCAGCTCACTCTGGTTTACGTGATCTCATTATCTATGTTCCACAAAGAACTAAAAATACTTCCTAAAGGTTGTAGGTTATTCTATGTGCAACTAGAAGGCAAGGCTCGCTGAATGTAGAACAGGAGGAAATCTCCTAACTCATCGCAAACACATTTTTAGCGAAGACCATCTAGTTGAAGTTTAGAAAGTTCATTTCCATGAAGAAGATACCAGGATAATTTGTATTTTTTCCAGTGCAAGTCACCATCATAAATAGAGTGCCATATACCTGCAATATACTTGCCCAAACAATCATGCACACATAAATCACTACATTGAAACTGGTAGTCTGTTAGTTTTTGTTAATTTTTCCCCTTTACCTAACTGCTGCCAAAGAAGAAAACATTTTATCTGAATATGAACCTTAATGAGACAAAGAACACCAGATCTTGACCTCTTTTATTTATTTCATTTTTGTTTATTTAAAGAAGGGTGTATATTACCAGACAGCAATATACTCATCTTGTCCAAAGCAGCTTCCATTGTGTGACAAAAAAGTCTAGATCATAGTCAAGTAAGGATGTTCCCTATCAAGTCAGCATGTGCCCAGACTCTGTTCAAATACAGGTGTATCAAAAACCTAGGCAGATTATCCTGAAATTGTTGTGAATATTAAAGTATTTAAAAACATCTAATGTGATGTCTGGTAAACAGCAGTTGATCAAATAATGTTAATTTTCCTGTTTTCCCTGATCTCCTATAAGAAATGAAACGGGGAGGAAGGAGTCATGATTAATATTGATTTCAATTCTAGAAATATTTTTGAAACTAGAAGGCTGCAGCCATAGATGAGAGCAATGATAACAAAAACACTAATTGTGACGATGCGTCCCATCAGATGAAATTCTGTATATACGTCTATGTGTTCCCGCTAACACTAGTGAACAGTCAACTTGCTGATTGTTTAAAACACACACAATTGCCTCTACCAGAGGAGGAAGAAAGTAAATCCTTGATCATACCTTTACCAGTAAAAATCACATTTCACGGAACCGTCATCAAAATATGAATACCTAACAAAATGGTATCTTTCACAGCAGTAGTTTTGATCTTGTCAAAAGAGACCGTCTAAGGAGTGGATTCTAAAGCTCAACAATCTTATCTGATCTGAGTCGGTGTCTATGCATAGTACATACATACTTTCATTTGAATGGGTATAGAGCTAAGCATAGAACTTCCCACTGTGTTAATGGAAACTCTAAGTACCGGTTCCCACAGAGCAGGGATTATAAGTTACTTTTATGCTGAGGACTTGTGCTATTTTGAACGTTAGCTACATTGTGGGATAACCAGTCAGAGAGGTAGGGTGTATGTATAAAGCTGCAGGATGCAAAGAAGAGATTTAAGATGAAATACGTATATGTGGAATACAAATGAATGGATGGATTAGCAGCCATTTGATGTTTAACAATACATCGAGTGAACGATATTTGATGTTTAACAATACATCGAGTGAACGATATTTAGTATCTAAACAACAGAACATATTCTTACAATTTTTTTAATGGGATGGACACAGGAAACTGTGACCATCTACGTATAGGTAAGAAGAACATCTGTAGCCACACAAATTGGAATAAGTCGATAAAGTTTTTTTTCCAAGTATAAGATCATAAATAAAAAATAAAGAAAAATCCTTACGTCTGGGGGATTTCTGCTTCCAAAGTATGTTGAGAGCATATTATGTGCTACTTTTTAGCCTTCTAGCAATTTGCTGATAGGCGAGTCTGCCCAATGATGAAATCCCATGCACCCTACTTGGAAGCTTTTTGGCTCGGGTGCCTCGGGGAAGGTCATTCCTCCCCCACCAAGGGGCTCCCAAACTTCATTGTGAGGTTCTGTGCTTTCCCCAGGGACAGCTCCTGTCCGGGGACATCATGATTTCCAACAGTGGTTATCCACACACATTATTTCAATTCTGGGAACTGTGACTAGTCGCTTAAGCTATGATCCCACATCTGAGGGAAGACATTCTCCAGATTTTGGTGCCATAGGCAGATGTAAGAAGCACAAATGCAGAACTGGTGTAAGCTCAGTCTCGCTGTCATTCCTTTTTCGGTACTTCTTACTTTAGAGTCTCAACACAGACTGCTTCCCTGGACTACCAGGCACTTTGGTAAATCGAGTCAGGTGCGGTGACTCACACCTGCAATCCCAGCACTTTGGGAGGCAGCGGTGAGAGGACTGCCTGAGCCCAAGGGGTTCAAGATCATCCTTGGAAACTTGGTGAGACCTCATCTCTACAATAAATCAGCAAATTAGATGGGCATGGTGGCATGTGCCTATAGTTCCAGCTACTTGGAAGCCTGAGGCAGAAGGATCACCTGAGCCCAGCAGGTCAAGGCTGCGGTAGCTGTGAGTGTTTCACTGCACTCCAGCCTGGGCGACAGAGTAAGACGTTGACTCAAAAAAAAGGAGAAAAAATGAGAGAGAGAGAATATATATTGTTTCTCACATGCTATAGAGATCAGAATTTTATAAATTAAACTGTAAGAGGATTGGATGAAACGGTACAATACACAATGGAATATTACACAGCCATAAAAAGGGCAAATTTATGAACTTCTCAGCAACTTGGGTGGACTTTGAATCTATAATACTCAGTGATCTACCACAGAAACAAAGAACTGAGTACCACGAATTGTCACTCATAAGTGGACCCTGAACATTTTCCATAATACTATAAGAAAGGAATTGGCAGTAGTGGGACACTGCCCAGGTGGGTGGGGGATTGGGGGAGGGAGATACAACATCCATAAGGGTACCTGATCTCAAACCAGGTGAAGTGGGGACCAACATGAGGCCCAAACTTTACCTACACAATGACATGTATATACCTAACCCTGAATTGTATCCCACAACTTTAAAATAAAAAGTAAAATAAAAGGTGAGAGGCAGGAAAAAAAAGAATTACTGTTGCTGAAAGACACATATACCTTTGAAGTATCCTCCCAAATTCTGAAGTTCTAGATCTGGTACAGTGAATACACAGACATATTTACATTTTAGTGTTCTATCAAGTAATTTCAATATGCCTTCAGGGATGATATCCATTGTTCTATATACTAAACTTCTGTTAGTGCAGCTTAAGTTTGTGTTAACACTTTGGTGATCTGATTACATTAACTATTCATCCTAAATTTATTATAACTTAGAAAAAGAACATCATTATTTATTCAAAATTGGACAGGTTGTAGGAAAAAGAGAACTAGGCTTTTTTTGTAGAGTGTGAGGAATTAATTATAGCTTCATGGGAAAAGCCTTTAAGAAGGTAAATTTTGTTTGACTGTAAGGACAAAGACATTTCCAGCGTTTGCTTCCTCCTCGCTTGATAACTGGATTTGATTTCTTCTTACAGACCCATTACCCATTCTTTCAGCCCATATGTTATGAGCAGGGTGGGATCAAACCTTGTTCCAAGGGCAGCTCTGTGTTGCTGGTTGAAATAAGTGTACCCATTCCTTTTGCCAGAAGGGATGGGTGGGGTGCAAGTGATCTAAATAAGGCCAATGCGTGCAATGAGGTTTTTGCTGAAAATACATAAACAGTGGCTGGCACTCTTTCCTGTAGTCTTTGAAGCTGAGCCGACGTGCGATCCTAAGTCTGGTGCTGCCATTTTGTGAATTTAGGGAGAAAGCCTTTCTGAAAGTCATGGAGGGACCAAGAGGCCTTTCTGAAAGAATTGAGGGACCACGGGGAGGAAGAAAGGCCCCTGACATCGTTTTCTCTTCTCCATCTTCTGCCTCTGCCCTTTCATTGAGTCGAGGCAATAAATCACCATTTGTTAAAGACAGGTTAAATCAGGTTGTCTGTCACTTGGAGCAGAGTCATAACTGATACGATGGTGAAAAACCTGGTAATACATAGTCACAGAGAAGGTAAGTCCTTAAGAGGCACGAAGCTTCTTTCTAATCATTAGGAGAATCCATATGCAAAAGTTAGATGATTCCTTGAAAGAGACATTTCAAACTAGCCAGTCATCAGGATGGCGATTTATGGTGCTGGGAATTAGGGGGTGATCCCAGGCACAACAGGTCAGGAAAAAAAGGAATGAAGGAATCTTAAGGGGGTGTCTTTTGGTTCTGGGCCATCTCTCTGACCCTGGGATTGCTGAGAGGATGTTGTAAATAATGGCTACTTAAGGCAAGCGCATTATAGCCAGGTTCCGCAGACACTAGTAATTTCAATGGACTGATTAGGTCCGAGTCAAGTTAAGATCAAATCCAACTGGCTTACTGCCAAAGCAGCAGTGCGTGCCTAACAGGTTGCCCATAGTCACACAGCCCATGCTGGATCAGCAGAAATTGCTAATGATTTTGGCAGCCAACAAGCTCCGTGAGGTAATAAGGAAAGCTATAGCTTTAAATAGCTCAGTGGAAACATGCAATGGGGCAGAAGGGAATTGCAGAGGGCTCCCTGAACTGTTCTGTTGGTGCCACTGAGCAAATATAGCTCCTTGAGTTGTTTTCGTTTCATCAAAATCATGATACTCTTGAGTGTTGGCAAGGAAATATCAGGTAATGAGATTGCAACGAGCAGGCCTTTCATCAGCTGAAAATCTTTAATTGTAATTGCAGCATGTAATGGTGTAATTAGTTGTCTAAGTGACAGGATAGGCTCAAATCTTTGCTAGCTTTTTGCAAAAAAGACCACTGTGTTTCCATCAACTTTTCTTCAAATGAGCTGATAAGCTGGCAAAGACAGGAAAAGGTTTCATTTTTAACCCCATGAACTAAGCGTGCTCCCAGTTAGAAATGGTGAGTCCGTACAAAAGTAAAGAGAAGATATAACACTGATACTCAGGCGTGTTGGTTGCATAGAAACCATACACAGAGGTCAATAATAAGCATCACCTCTTAAACAACTCCAGGTACCATCAATACCGCTGTTCCCTGAATCTTAGACACAATCTCACAAAACAGGTATTATGATTTCCATTTTATCTACGAGGCAGTTGGGACTCAGAGAGATTAAGTGGATCCTTATAGTCACACAGCTAGTATGTTGCAAAGACAGGGCTGTAATTTGCACCTCAGGCCAAATGTGAGTCTATAAAACTTCAAAGTTTCTTATCTCATCCCTAGAGCAGGCTGCCTTAGGCTGTCTTCTAACCCTTAGAATGCTGGTTCTCAAATTTTTGTATACACATACATACTGATATACATAGAATACACTGACACATTTTTGTATAAAATGTATGGACTATATATAATAGCATATAATATATACTATAGATATATAATATACATTTTATCTCTTATGTAAGAGGCATAATATGTATCTCTATGCTTATGTATAATATATATACTTACATATGAAAGATTGATTTCTGTGTATTAATTTTGTACACTTTGATATATGGAAATTTTATAATAAAAGGTGAGAGTAATTTTTAAAAAAAGAATCCCAGAGAAGCTGGCTCAAATGCTGTTTCTCATGCACACATGCACATATAAGACAGAGCGCTGGGGAAGACAGGGAGAGAGACTTGAAAATTTGAGTTGGTAAGTTACAGAGGTAGCTAAGAAATTTGCAATTTAAACTAATTCCTCAGGGAATTTTGAGGTAGGCATTTCTCAGACCACATAGTCTAGAATGGTTTTTGCAGAACGCTGTATGACAAAAGTCCAGAGATTTTGATGCAGGAAATCGTAACAATGAAGCTACTAAAGGAATCTTGATGACAAAGTGCAACATGTAAAAAGACAGCCTTATACTTAATCAGAACCAGTCGCACTGAAAGCCCTAGGCTTTCCAGAGTTACATTAAAAAAAAAATAGGGTCTCAATCACTAAACTCAAATTGGATTTGTAACTCCAGGACTCTTAGAAAAACAGCTTTTTCATCTGCACCTGTTACAGTAGAGATGATTCTAGAGAGAGCAGGTTGGGTCCAACTAAGTATTTTTCTTCATGAAGGAAACAAATAGTGCCCGAGGCAGCTCTGTTTGATGGATGTGATAATGGATCCTTCCTTTGCATCCTCGCCTTGCAAAATTAATCCATCCTGTTAATTTTAAACTAATTACAGAAAATGGAAAAGAGAATGAAACTAACAAAGTCTATTTTTCTAAATTAAAAAGCTAGCAAAATCCCTGCTACCTTTGTCTGTCATAATGATATCATTGGATCACTGCCAAACCAGAAGCTATACGAATGATTATTCTTAGATAATTGTCTCTTTTAGTAAAATATAAATCTGCTTTTCCCAAAACTCACATCATGAGTTTCCAAACACAATAAATCCTAGTTTTCCAAAATAGATGTTTTATTTTGGAACTGACTTTTCCTCAATTTTAGCCACTGTCTGCTAAAGAATTATGTCAGTTGTACCCTTATGCATTTCAATATTCTACAACTATTACCATTGGGTAAATGCTACTGTCTGCTTACTAATTCTGCCAAAGTTATTAATTTTAACAGGAAGATATAATTATATATTGCAAGGATATGTTTTTCTAAGTGTGGATCCCTCCAATATTTTTTCTGCATAAATGTAAGTCTTTTACTTTATTCAGTAAATATGAAAGTGTTTTGATGATTATATTTATTCATAAAACATGCTTATATAGCTTTCTTTGGTACAGTAGAAGGTATGTATTGTTGTAGCCTTATTCAAACCTCCTGACATTTTGGATTTGCCTTGTGCAGCAAATTGGAGGCTCTAACTGGGAAGGGCAGGCTGGAAGTAGAAGAAGAAAAGGATAGTATTTGGGAATGGCAAAGCTTTTCACTTTTCTGGACTGCTCCTTTGTCAGTTGATTTAAAGTTGCAGATATCAGATAACCAGTAAGCTCAATGATGATGCCAGTATGATCCCTGCCTCCATGCTTAGATTGCTTTATTCTCAAAATTGTCATTTTCAAATTATTTGGTCTGAATAAAGATTTCCATCCTTGTTAAAATGACCCTCTCCGTCTCTCTCATTTTAGCTGTGGGGTAATAAAAATGCTACATAGAGCTTTCTATAAGAAAACGTCGGTTCGAATCTTGATACTTCACTTGTGGGATATTGGATGAGTTACTTAAGCCCACCGAGTCTCAGTTTTCTCACCTGTAAAATGGAGACAGTAATGCCTATTTATCTCTAAGAGCTGTTCTAGAGATAAAACAATACAAAATTTGAAAACAGATGACTCAAATTACACTTTTCTTTCTTTTTTTTATTTGGGAAGACTAATGTAGGCCTTCATTTGATTTGTTTTCCAATCATAGTAATTGTCTAGTATATATTTTTTCTCTACGTATATATTTTTTCTACTTTCTTGACTGAAAAATCAAGCAATAAAAACATTTCCTAATAACTTCTCAAATTTGTAGCTTAAAACGCTAAGCTATAATTTACCCTAAAATGTTTTATATCTTCAAGCAATACTCCAAAAAAATAAACTTTTAGAATGAGATCCATTTGGATTTTTCCCTTTCTTGAACTCCTCTGCTTGATATTTCTTTCTTTTTTCTAATTTCATTTCCCCCATTATTTCTTTGAAAATTATACTCACTGTCTAACCTTTTAGTATTAATCCTCACCATTTTGACATTCACATTTTTTTTCTTTCTCCTGAACAGTGTAAACATATTGGAATGTAGTATCTTTTAATGCCAACTACATTCCTACAGCATTTTAAAAAATAATATTATTTTATTTTTTACAGATACATAATAGTCTGTTGGTGGTAAGCTTAATATTTATTTGTGCATAAATGTCTTTATTTTGCTTCTGCTCTTAAAGGAAAGTTTCACTGGAGGCTTGAAGGGTATAGAATCCTAGGTTGACCATTTTGGTGCAGTGGGTGTATTTGTTCAGCACATTATGTTGTAATCCTACTGCCTTCCAGTTCCATTGAAAAATCATGTAATGAAGTAAGCATCCGCCCTTTGAAAGAAATCTACTTGCTTCCTCTGGCTCCTATTAAGTAATTTTCTGTTTATTTTCCTGCTGGCTGCTATGATGTGTCTGGATGTGGATATTATTATCTGTTTATACTGAGATTCACTGTGTTTTTGAACAATTATCAAACCTATCAGCCAGCCATCATCTCTCTGAATAGTCCTTCTTCCTCATTTTCTTTTATACCATCATATGAAAATATAGTAGTCTCCCTGTATCCACAGGAGAGACACGCCAAGACCCCAGTGGATACTTGAAACTGTAAACGGTGCAGAACCTGCTATATATATTATGTTTTATCCCATGAATACAGATCTATGATAACATCAGTTTATAAATTAGGCACAGTAAAATAGTAACAATAATAGCTAAGAATAAAATAGAACAACTATATTGTAACAAATGTGACATGAATGTGGTCTGTCTCTCTCTCTTTCTCTCTCCCTCACTCTCTTTCTCTTAAAATATCTTATTGAATTGTCTGTACCATTAGTTGGCTGAAGTCATGGAAAGCACAATTGCGGATAAGGCATCTGTGGATAACTGTGGATAAAACAATGTACAATAGACATTATGTTTAGACCTTGACACACTGACCTACGTTTGTCAACCTCTGATGACTTTCAGCTCTTTGCCACTCTGTGCTAAGTTCCGAATAACTTTCTTCAGGTCTTCCCTCTGTGTCCAGGCTAATCTACTGTCTGATTGACCATTGAGTTTTAAAATCTAATTATTGTGTCTTAGTCCTCTCTTTCTATTTGTTCTATTTATTTCTCAAAAGCATCTGTTGTTTTGGTGGCCTCTTGTTTATTACTAATATTTTAAAACTTTTCTTTACTTGAGCAAATTAATGAGAATTTTTTTTAATGCACTTACAACTAATCTGAAAATCCAAAGAATTTTGTATCTGATTTTGCTCCCTTATTTCTGCTAGTTTTCTCCCAGGACGACTTGCTTTTTTGACTTGTGTTCTTTAGGAATTCTTGATTATGAGATACTAATGTCTCTTCAGAACTTTAGGAAACCTTTGAAGCCTGGGTTGAACATGCCTTTCTCCCAAGAACATGTGTGCTTATTTTTACCAGTCTCATATATGTACTACCTGTAAGAGACTATTCAAATTATCTTTTCCATACAGGTAGAGTGTGAAGGTGAGCCAAAAATCACACTTGGCTTATGGTCATAAATTCTCAGCGGAGACCTGTTTTCCCCTTCACCCAGTGCCAAGGTCCTTGGTGAAACTCTCTGAGCACTGGGCTCCTTTCTTGTTCATCCTCGCTGTCCTAGCAGACCTTTAGTTTTGGCCTTATACTGGACACGTTCTAGTCATCTCCACAAAAGGGGAATGCCTTGCGTTTTAAATCCCGTCTCCCACTCCCTGAGAGAAATTTAATGTAGAAGTTCAAATGAAGGGTCCCTGAAACCCTAACATCAAAAGGTTGCTCTGAGAACCCCAGGGCTCATGCTTTAACTTTGTGTGACCTCTGTGTATTCTTTCCTTATTGAGGCACAATACCTACTTTACAGTGAATAAAAAAAAACAACAAAAAAACTTCCTAAACATGGTGTTGTTTTTTTATCCCCTCAAATTTATTCTTTTCTGTTACCTTCCCTGTACCTACCAAGTTTTGACAGCTGGGATTTATCCTTCTAGGTATCATGATATTAATTCCAAAAGGATTGTGTTATTTATTTTTAATTCATGTCAAAAATATATATTTATACTCAGAAATAATTTCCTTTTCACTTATTTGAGTCTATGTATAAGTACTGCATATAGAATTTTTTTTTTCCAGAGGTGAGAAAGGAGGGGTTTATAAGAAGTTAAAAAAAAAGCTCCCAAGCTGGAGGGACCTGAAAGAGGGTTGCCCTAGATGAATTTTCCAAAGACGTACTAGAGTATAAATATTTAGAACTAGAAAAATGTTAGAAAGTATGGAGACCCAGACTTTGAGAGGTGCAAGGACCTGCCTAATAGTGCCTGGTGCTGGTTGGGCCCAGAATCCAAACTAGGGTAACCAATACAGTGCTCTTCCTACCAAAGCAATGGCTATTTGTAAACTTTGGTCATAGCGTTCTGACTTCTAAACAAAATTTAGTTTTTCTAATGAGGAACTGAGCTGAAAATAATGGTTTAATGCATTCTTTACCCAACGGGGATTCTCAGAAATCACAGATATTGGTACTAGAGAGAGAAATTTCAAGCAGACGTTTGATGGTCACCATTGTGCAAGATGAACAAGCATGGTCTCATGTGGGCAGTGATATTTTCAGCCAGCCGTAAACATGAGAGCCTACGTCATGGAATTGTAAGATGAGACCATATTTTGACTGTATTATTGATAGTTAACAATGGATTGCAGGAAAACGGTTTGCATTTTTTGGTGAGGTACAAGTCCTGTATTGAATTTTGTAATTTTTCTTCATGTCTAAACTTTTTGCTTGACAACAATTCAAACTAAACAAATGGCCCAAATCCTCAAATTAACCGTAGATAGGAAACAGAAAAATCAAATCCCTCAGGGAGATATGAGCTAAGATAGCTATCAAGTAAGCCAAGTTTAGGTAGCAACAGTGGAGACCAGCAGTAGAAAAACATGCTTGCCAAGAAAGACTGTATCACAGGAGAGTCTGCACTTCTGAGAAGGCAGGCGGAGGGGCCTTGGTGATAAGGTCGGAATTTCCCAGGTTCCAAGTAGGAGCCAGGGGAATTGGGAGAGTTAGTTCACAAGTCAAGTGTTATTTGGGGCCTGAGAATAGTGAATGGAAGCCATCCACCCAGTCATATATCAAGAATTGTACAGGAGACTCATCATTTCATAAATCCTGACCCTATTTACACATTGGCAGAATATACTGGAAATTCTGCTCATGCCTATTCCTACTGTCGTGCTAAAACGGCTCCTAGAATTCAGCAATGGCACAGAAATCCCCTCTCCCACTACATATTTCAATTTAGAGCCCCAAACATAGACACTACCCTGTAAGACAGCAAAATTAGAGAACTCTAAAGGCAGCAGTGACAGTAAACTGCTTGAGGTAATGGCGCTCATTTAACCATAAACGTATGACAAGTTCATGATTAGCTACATAGTCTTAAAGTGGCGAAGAGCCTTTAAGCAGAAACCATAAAAATAAGAATGGGCTAGTCTTTATTTAAAAAAAGAAAAGAGCAAGATGTATATTTGCATTGCTTTGACCGAGATCAAAAGTCACAACCTTAGAGAACTTGAATATTTCTCACATCGATTACCCTTTTATCTGAAATTCTCATAATTAGAGTGACTTAAGTGCACTTATTTACATGGTTTTACTGGAATAATATATTGCTTTCACATGTCAACATACAATTACAAATATATTTATCTGTGCCTGGCCTAACGTGTAACACTGAAATTTAAGATGAAGTCTTTAGTTTAAGAAGTTAATAAAAATATTTTGCATTTTGTTATAGAATTTATGCATCTTATTTTTTCTAATTTTGTCAGCAAATTCAACATATTTGGAGCCATCAAGTTTGAGAAATCTGATAGCATAATGTGCTTCCTATGGGAAAAGACCAAAAGAGAAGTAGAGAGAACTGAAAGTCAAAACATGCCATTTCTCCTTTTTGGTTCAGCACAGTGCGAATTAGTGTGTTTACATTGCTCTAGCGAGTAAATCCTTATACCTAATACGTCATTAACTAACCAGTACACAAGTCACTATCTTGTCCTGAAGAGTTCTGGAAGTTAGTGTTAAGACACTTGTTAACTTAATCCTGTTCCATTAAGGATAATTATATATTACATTGTCTTCCTATCAAGAAAAATAACATTTTTTATCATAAATATTCAGTATTTGTCAAAAGATCTTATTTCATATTTTAATTTTTTATTTTAAAGATGTGGGTACAATTCAGGGTTAGGTATACAAATGTTCATTGTACAGGTTCCCTTGTTGATGTGGTGTTCCCCCCCAACCCCCACCCAATCCCCTGGCAGTTTCCCACTACTGCCAATCCTTTTCTTATAGAATTATGATAATTGCTCAAGGTCTACTTATGAGTGAGAACATGTGATACTAAGTTCTTTGTCTGTGATTGATCGCTCAGTATTATAAACTCTAAGTGCATCCAAGTTGTTGCAAAGTTCATAATTTTGTCTTTCTTTATGGCTGTGTAATATTCCATCATGTATATGTGCCACATTTTTTTATCCAGTCCTCTTTCAATGGGCAGCACGGTTGGTTCCAAGTTTTTGCTATTGTGAATAATGCTACAGTAAACATGTGTGTGCAGGTATCTTTTTCATAGAGTGATTTGAGTTCCTCTGGGTATGTTCCCAGTAGGAGGATTGTGGGTCGTATGGAAGGTTGATTTTTAGATACTTTAGGAATCAACAGACTGTTTTCCACAAAGGTTATACTAGTTTACACTCCCACCAACATTGTAGAAGTGTTCCCTTTTCACCGCATCCTCTCCAGCACCTGCTGTTTTTTGAGTTATTGACGATGACCATCCAGACTGGAGTTAGGTGGTCTCTCAGTGTGGTTTTAATTTGCATTTCTTTGATGACTAGTGAGGTTGAGCATAAAAAGATTTTAAATAATGAACAGCGAATGCAATTTAGTCATCCACAAAGATGAAGGGCATGAAAAATAAGTGGAGATGCCATTTTTCAGCCATAATATTAGCAAGCTAGCAGCAATCCCAGAGAGAGTGTGAGCAAAGATGCTCATCGGCAGTCCTCTAACTGCCCATCTTTCTGAGGGGTATGACCTGAACTTTGTCCTCTTCACACACTGTGTAAGAACCTGATAACCTGATCTCATACATTCCTGTGGAATTTATGTGTTAGTTTTATATCTTTTATCCATAACTTGATGCTGAAATCTAAATTCACATCTCCAGTTGTGAGGAATAACGGGGTAACAGTTTTCATGTATATTTATTTCTTTTCTTTTAGAAGGTCATCTTTTATATTTTTTATTACAAGGTGACAAATTATACTTGTATACATTTGTGAGGCACAAAGCAATGTTATAATTTATAAATACAACGTGGAATAATTAAATCAAGCTAGTTAGCATATTCATCATCTCAAATACTTACTGTGTGTTCCTCCCGTCTGAAACACTGTACCCTTGGACAATCGTCTTTCCTTTCTCCTCACACCACAGCCTCTGTAAACACCATTCTCTGCTTCTATGAGTTAATTGCTCTAAGATTCCACATATGAGTGAGAACACGGTGTATTTTTCTCTCTCTCTTATTTCTCTTAGGATATTGTTCTCCACTGTCACCCATGTTGTCACAAATGACAGACTTTTCCTCTTATTTTAAGGATTAATGATATTTAACTGTGCATGTTTGCTGTATATATCCTATCCCTTCGTCTCATGCTGCAATGAATGGGGGTAGAGATACCTTTTTAATAAATGATTTCAAATCTTTTGGATAAACATACAAAGGTAGCACTACTGGATCATATGATAATGTTATGTTTTGTCTTTTGAGGAATCTCCATACCATTTTCCATAATAACTATACTAATTTACATTGCCACCAACAGTGCACAAAGGTTCCCTTTTATCCACATCCTAACCAACATTTTTAATCTTTTTTTCTTTTTTAAATAAAAACCTGTCTGATGGGTAAAGGTGATATCTCATCGTGGTTTCAATTTGCATTTTTTCTTTCTTTCTTTTTTTTTTTTTTTTTGAGTTGGAGTCTCACTCTGTCACCCAGACTGGAGTGCAGTG
>NW_007252063.1:701333-824382 GCF_000164805.1 Carlito syrichta
ATTCACGAGGGCTTAAAGAGAAAGAGAGCCTTTTTTGTCAGTGGGCAGCTGGTGTGTAGAAGCCACAGGGCCCAAATGCCATCCCCTCTCCACACAGTCAACCTGCGCCCCAAGGTGAGTGTCTGCCCTCTGAGCTTGTGCCATGAGGCAGCTCTGCAGTTTGACTGCCTGGTGGAGGGCCCAGCTCTGCCATGACCAGTCATGCCCTTGCTGAGCTGTGTGTGCGCTCTGGAGCTCAGTGTTCTTTTTTTTTTTTTTTTGAGTTGGAGTCTCACTCTGTTGCCCAGACCAGAGTGCAGTGGCCGCTCCCGGCCACCACAGCCTTGACCTGCTGGGCTCCGGCGATCCTTCCACCTCCGCCTCCCAAGTAGCTGGAACTACAGGCACGCGCTACCACACCCGGCTAATTTTTTGATTTATTGTAGAGACGAGGTCTCGCTGCCCAGGCGGGTCTCGAACCCGCGGGTTCAGGCAATCCACTCACCTCAGCCTCCCAAAGGCGCGGATTACAGGCCGAGCCACCGAGCCCGGTTGCATTTTTTCTAATAATTAGCAAGGTTGAACTTTTTTCTTTACAGATATGGTGGCCATTTGAATGGCCACTTTTGAGAAATGTCTACTCAGTTCCATAGTCCATTTTAAAAAATTGGTTCTTTTGTTTTCTTGCTATTGAGTTGTTCCAGATATATATATATCTGTTCCATATAAATATATAAAGCCCTTATCAGATATATGGCTTGCAAATATTGTCTCCCAATTCATAGGTTATCTCTGCACATTGTTAATTGCATCCTTTGCTGTTCAGAAGCTTTTTAGTTTGAAGTAATCCCATTTGTTTATTTTTGCTTTTGTTGACTATGCTTTTCGGATCAAATCCAACAGCTCATTGTATAGACTAATGGGATGTAATTTTTTCTCTATGTTTTCTTTTAATACTTTTAAAGTTTCTAGTCTTATGTTTAAGTCTTTCAACCATTTTGAGTTAAGTTCCCTTTTTTATCTTCTGCATGTGGAAATTTAGTTTTCCCAATACCATCTATTGCAAAGACTGTCCTTTTCTCATTGCATATTTTTGGAATCTTTGCCAAAAATCAGTTGAACATGTATGTGTGGGCTATTTTGTTCCATCTGTTGATATTTTTTTTATTTGTTTGTTTGTTTGTTTGTTTTTTTCTAATGTCATGTATTTTAATTACTGTAGCTTCGTAGCACAGTTTGAGATCAAGTCGCCTGATACCTCCAGCTTTGCTCATTTCATTCACGATTGCTTGACTTCTCAAGATTTTTTGTGGTTCCACACGTTTATTTCTATGAAAATCGGCATTGTAATTTTAAAAAGTATCACACTGAATTTGTAGATCATTTGGGGAAATATGGCTGTTTTCACCATAGTAATTCTTCCACTCTATGAACGTGACTATCTTTTCATATTTTTGTGTTTTCCTCAATTTATTTCATCAACATTTCATAGTTTTAAGTGTTTAGACTCTTTCACCTCTTTGGTTAAGTTTATTTTTTTTCTTGTAGTTGTCACAAATGTGGTTATTGTCTATTTATTTTTCAGGCAGCTTCTTGTTAGTGTATAGAAACACTACTGATTTTTGTGTGTTGATTGCACATTGTGAAATTTTATTGAATTCATTTATTAGTTCTCACAGGTTTTTGGTGGCATCTGTAGGGCTTTCTATACATGAGATCATGCCATTATCAAACACGATTCACCCAAAAGCTATGGCAAGTATTTCCAAAACTATGTTAAATAGAACTGATGAGCATGTGCATCCTTGTTTTGGTTCACATCTTAGAGGAAATACTTTCAATTTTTCACCATTGGGTATGATGTTAACTGTGGGCCTTTATTATGCATTTCGTCTGTATCTAAGGTGATAGTTTTTATCATGAAAAGATGGTGGAATTTGTCAAATGGTTTTTCTACATCTAAAGGAATGATCGTATGAGTATTTTTCCTTTATTCTGCTAAGGTGATATAATACACTTATTGATTTGTGTACAAATCAAGAATAAATCCTCCTTTATTATGGTGAATGATTCTCATACAGTGTTGTTAAAATGGATTTTCCGGTATTTTGTTGAGGATTTTTGCATCTATGTTCATCAAGAATATTGACCTGCAATTTTCTTTACTTGTAATGTCCTAGTCTGCTTTCTGTATCAGGATAATGCTGGCCTTGCAAAAAGAGTTCAGAAGTATTCCTTCCTCTTCAGTTTTCTGGATACACTGAAGAAGAATATACATTTGGTAGAATTCACCCATAAAACCATCAGCTCTTGGACTTTTCTTTAATTATAGCCCTTTTATCTTTTTTTCAATCTCTTTACTCCTTATCTATTCAGATTTCCTGTTTCTTCATTATCCATTCTTGGAAGGTATTTGTCTAGAAATTATACATTTCTTCTATGTTTTCCAATTTCTTAGGGTATTATTGTTCAAAGTAGTCTCTTGATGCTTTGTATTTCGGTGGTTTCAGCATTTCTGATTTTATTCATTTGAATCTTCTCTATTCTTAACCTAACTAAAAGTTGTTTTTAAAAATTTTACTTATCTTTAAAAAAAAACCTCTTAGTTTCATCAGTCTTTTGTATTGTTTTTCTAGTCTGTAATTCATTTCTCTCTTCTCTGATCTTTATTATTTCTTTTGTCTGCTATTTTTGGGCTGAGTTTGTTCTTCTTTGTCTAGTTCCTTGAGGTATAATATAAGGTTTTCTATTTTAGAACTTTCTTCTTATTTGATGTAGGTGTTTATTGCTACAAAGTTTCCTCTTATAACTTCTTTTTTAATAACCCATATTTTTTAGTTTGTTGCTTTTCCATTTTTATTTGTTTCATGACATGTAAAAATTTTTTAAATTGACACATTGGTTGTTCTAAAGTATGTTGTTTAACTTCCTTGTGTTTGTGATTTTTCTGAAATGTTTCCTGTCATTTATTTCTAGTTTCATAACATTGCAGTTGAAAACAATACATTCAGTCTTCTTCCATTTTCTGAGGCTTTTTTTGCACCCTAACATGTGATCTATTATGAAGAATGTTCCATGTGTACTTGAGAAGAATGTGTATTCTGTTGCTGTTGAATAGAATGTTCTCTATCTGTTTGTTAGGTCCATTTGATCTTGAGTGTTGTTCAAGTCCAATGTTTATTTATTACTTTTCTGTATGGATGATTTGTCCACTGCTAACAGTGAGCTATTGAACTTCCCCACTACTACTGTACTGGTATTTTTGTCTCCCTTCAGGTCCTTTAAAATTTTTTTAAGTATTTAGGTGCTCTGATATTGAATGCATAAATACTTACAATTGCTATATTCTCTTGATTAATTGGTCCCTTTTACATTAAATAATGACCTGATTTGCTGCTTTTTATAGTTTTTGTCTTAAAATCTATTTTGTCTAGGGTAAGTATATGCTCTTATTTGGTTTCTATTTGCATCAAACCTTTTTCTGTCCCTTCACTTTCAGTCTGTATGTGTCTCTTGCAACACAAGCATCTAGTTTGATTTTTGTATCCATTCAGTCACTGTGTGTCTTTTATTGAAGAATTGAATCCATTTACATTCAAGACAATTATTGATAGGTTAAGTACTTACTACAGCTATTTTGTTAGTTGTCTTGTAATTGGTAGACTTTGCTTCTTTCTTCATCTCTTGTGGTTTGATAGTTTCCTGTAGTGGCATGCTTTGAATGCTTTCTATTTTTGTTTTGTGCTTCTACTAATAATCAATGTTTTGTGGTTACTGTGAGTCTTATATAGAGCATCTTACACTTAGTCTATTTAAAACTGATAAAAACTTAACTGATTGTATACTACAATTCTGCACCTTTATTCCTTCACTCCACATGTTAGTTTTTTGATGTCAGATTTACATAATTTCATAATTTGTAACTCTTAACATTTTAGCTCTAATTATCATGAACAGTTCTGTGGTTAAACTCTCACACTAGGAGTAAAATTGCTCAATGCACCATCATTATAGTCTTAGAGTATCCTGAATATGGCTGTTGAATTTATACCATTGAGTTGACTTTTTTATATGCTTTATTTTATTAATTTGTAGCTTTTGGTTTCATGTTAAAGAAACTACCTTTAGAAATTTTTTAAGGTAGGTCTAGTGGTGATAAACTCCCTTAACTTTTGTTTGCCTGAGAAAGTTTTTATTTCTCTCTAATTTCTGATAAACAGCTTTGCTGGATAAATTTTGCTGAAAATACGCCAATAGTCATACTGGCACACCTTGTATGTGATGTATTTTTTTTATTTCTTGCAACTGTACAATTTTTTTCTGTTTTGATTTTTAATAGTTTTATTATACTGCTCTTTGCGCTGAATTTGAATGATGATCTCTGCCCTTCATGTACTTGAGTGTTGACATCTATCCCCAGAATAGGAATGGTTTTAGCCATAATGTTTTAAAATATGCTTTCTGGCCTTTTCCCTCTTTTTTATTTTCTGCAACTCCTACCATGCAAAGGTTTGGTCTCTTGTGTCCTACAATTTCTATAGGCTTCCATAATTCTCTTTCATTCTTTTTTATTTTTGTTCATTGAATGAATAATTTCAAATATCCTGTTTTCCAACTCACTGATTCTTTTGTTTGATTGAATTTGCTGTTGAAGCTTTCTATTATTTTATTTGGTTCAATCAGTGTATTCTTTATTTCTAGAATTTCTATCTTGTCCTTTATTGTTTCTATTTCTTTGATGGACTTCCTGATATTTCTGTGTGAGCTTTTCCAAAGGTCATTCAATTTTTAATTTATATATAACCATAGTTCACTGAACTACTTTACGAGAATTAACCAGCATTTGTTGTCACCCAATTCATAAGCCTCCTTGTCTTTGACATCCATTATTAGACATTTATCAGTTTATTTGGAGTTGGCATTATTCCCTGATGGTTTGTAATCTTTTTAGCCTTTGTTGTTGTCTATGCATTTGAGGAACAGCCCCTTCTTCTGACCTTCACAGGTCTTCTTTCTTGGGGATAGACCTTTCCTATTAAGTCTGGCTTGTGATCCTGCACGGGACTACAGAAGCCCAAGCAGGAAGAGCTTGTGTCAAGTACTTTAGTTGGTTGAGCTACTTATTGCATTTGCACTTATGTTGGGTGCAGCTGCAGGTTGAGCTCTGCTGTCTTCTCTGGTTGAGCTAGCTAGGAACTGTGAAGGCTTCTGGTCTGGTCAGTCATGTGATGAATTACCCGGCTGCTATACTGTTATTTCGGATCTGCAGTTGGTGCAGCTGCAGGCTGGGCTCTGAGGGTAGCAGAGTCACCATTTGGGGCAGGCAGGATCAAAGGCTACTCTTAAAAATACATAATTGAGGATTGAAATGTATGGAGATAGACGTCTCCCTTGTGTGGACCTTTTGACTAAGTGAATCCACTGCTTGACTTCTTGGATCAAGCCTGTCTAGCCCTTTACTTCTCTGAAATCCATGGAACTGGGAGTCTTCCTCTCTGGGCAGAGCTATTGGGTGGTTTGGGGGATGGGCGTGGGTACACCTGCTACTTGATGTCCTGGTTCAAGGCCATCTAGCCCTTGTGCTTCTTCGAGGTACTTGGATGTGAGAATCTTCCTGCCTGGGTGGGTCATTGAGAGTGATTCTTGGCTGAAAACTACTCCTTGCCTTCCCACACAAGCCTGTTAAGCCCCTTTACTCCTCAGTAATCCATGAAAATGGGAGTCTCCCAACTTAAGTGGGTTCATAGGGTGGGATGACTAAGTCTCTCCACACATAAATAGATTTTTTTCAAAGCGCTATATAAGCGAACATTTAAAAAAATCTAAACTTCTAAAAGATATGACTGATAACTTTAAAATAATATAAAAATAATTTAGTAATTTAGTAAAGGAATGTAAAGAAGCAAGAGGAGAAGAAATATAATCACAACCAGGTGACAAAACACGCCCCCCCCCAAAAAAAACCCACCTAACAGGAAAAAAGTTTGGAATAAAAAGGGACAAGATAATTTCAGTGGTTTCTCTTTCAGTGCTGGTTCTATGGAATACTTCTTTTTGCCATCCTTTCCCCCTATATACATATCTTAACAATAAAAAGAGTGCTTTAAAAATGCTTTTTGATGAATAATATTTATGTGTTTGCCATGGTGATTTTGATTATTTATTTATAGTGCTTTATCTTGTGGATAAAGAGAGATGGAATTATTTATTTATTTCCCAACTTGAGCTTGGTTTTTGAAGAATAAATAATAATTTTCTAGATGAAAAATGAGGAAAAAGACTTTTGCAACACTGAGTATTGCACAGGCATTAGCACATTATTTTTTACTACTAAAGGGACATTTTCATAACTTGTTAGATGATGTAAAGTATGCCAAGATGCTAATTTCTTAATATTGTTGAGCTACTTCCAGACTGTTTCCTCTACCTGGGACTGAAATGATAAGAACATGACTGTACACCAGCTGAGTAGGTATATAAATGCTGTATAGAACCTCTTAAACATCTTTGGCCTTATTTGTAAATCATGGATAATCATGGGGGTTCAGTGTTATAAGAATCCACTAAATACAATAATAAAACAATATTATAAATTTCTTTGGTGTGTCATATATTTCAATGGGCTACCTTTATTGTGTAGCTGGAAAGAGTCAAATTGTGAACTCCTTTGGGGAGAATTCAAGGTCTTTTAATTACCTTTGTATCTCTCTGATTAGAAAAGAATTCACTACTTTTAAAACAGTTAAATTCCTAGGCACAATTTCTGCTTTATGGGAGATGCTCCATATGGACTGATCAAAGCTCTTATTTTAGCTCGAAAGGTGTCCAATTCTCATTTTGTGCTTAAAGATGAAATAATGGTTAGAAAACGTACTTCCTTTAGTAAACTAAATATATGTATATAATATTCTAAAAGCAAAAGAAAATACTGTACCTAAACTTATAGAGAAACAACACTTAAAAGCAATCCACAGCCTCAAGCTTCTATCATAACTGGGCTTCCTAATAATCAGCTGACCTGTTTTTATGGTTAGAAGCGTCACTAGACAGCATGAGAAAGTCATCACTCAGGTGCTGTATTATAATTTAGTGACAGGAAGAAGCAATTCAATATAAGCTTTGAAATTGCTTGCTTATAGAAACCAAGACCAGTGGTGAAAATTAGTGTTTTAAACATTATCAACATTTTACTCTTTGATAAAATTACAAGGCTGTTTCCCCTAAAAGGATCTGGCTTTGATGAACTATTAACTAAGGACACATGGTATCTGAAGTGATAAAGACAAATTAAATTTCTTTTCTTGCTTCTTTATGAAAGTCTTGAAACTTATTGTTATTTTCAATAGAAGACTTATTTAACCGGTGGTTTTGGTAGCTTTTATTATATATATATATATATATTTTATTTTTGCTTTGATGTAGCTTAGATAATGCAGACCTCACTTAGAATATGATGAAAGGAAGGTTAGGGTTACAAAATTGAAATCTCACAAGGCCACTGTCTTAGATCAAAGACTTCAGCTGAAAATAATGGGCTGTGCTCTGATACTTCCTTCCTACAAAGGAAAACACTTTTATCCAGCACAGACTACCCCATGATGTTTCTTTGCAGTATCATGCAACTAGGCATGTAAGAGCAGTGAATGATTTTTAAATAACACTATTGTCTCCTAATCGTAATATATCCAATAAGAGTGAAAACTTATAAGAAAATAAGACAAAGAGTCATGTATGATTTCAAGAGGAATAGTAACATACTCTTCTTATCAAAAATTGTTAATGTTTAACATGAGTAATATTTTCAGTGTGAGAATATGTAAATTGTATTCATATACATATCTAAGTATATACTTGTAAACACATTACACACACACACACACACACACATATTAAGCATAGTAGACACAAACATAACCATTCACAAAGATATCATATTTAACTGTCAATCACTTATGCATTATAAACACTATTAAGAACACAGAAATAAACACAAACAGCATCTGAGCATTACAAATAAATTATGCAAAACCCTTCGTTAAAGATTATGGATATTACTCATAGGAAAGTTCTGCATCCTCAAGTTTGGTTTTCTAATGTTTTAGTCTCAGTAGGTTAAAATATTCTCATTATGAATTTAGCTAGAAGCAATTACAATGTCAAAAGCAAGACATTGTCAATAGAGATCTGCATACACGCAAATATGAAGCATACACATATACATATCAAGCTTATTTTTTAAGTGTATAATAACTGACTTTCTCTTTTTTAACTGCTACTGAAGGCATCCCTATATTAATACCCAAGATAAAAATTAGTCATAACAATGACTTTATAAAATCCTTATATGATTTCTTATGGTTTTGAAGGAAAGATACGTATATGTTGTACTTAAGAATGACTCTTTCACACGAATACCTAAATACTTTTTAAACTGAAGCATGCATGTATATTCTAGTTACCTGAACATTTTGCTCAGGTCCCTTTGAGATAAGTGACATACTTATTCTAAACCTCTCTGATTAATTTTTCTTATCTTGAGATGGGGTTCATCATACACATTTTGTAGCATTGTTATAAAAATACATGATCTATATGATCAAGAGAATTAAATAAGTCACAGTCTCAGCCTGGGGGAAATATTTGCAAAAGATATATTTGATAAAAGGCTGTTATCAAAAATAAAAATAACTCTTCAAACTCAACAGTAAGACAAAAATCTGATTTCAAAATAGGCAAAAGGCCTGAACACACATCTCAACAAAGAAATAAAAGATATACAGATGGAAATAAACATATAAAAGGATATATGCCATATGCCATTAAGAAATTGAAAATTAAAACAACAATCAAGTATCACTACAAGCCTATTAGCATAGTGAAAATCCCAAAAAGTGGCAACACCAAGTTGTGGTGAGTATGTGGAACCAAAGACATGCTCATTTATTGCTGGTGGGAACGTAAAACAATAAATCCACTTGGAAAAAGAGGTTGGCAGTTTCTTACTAAACTAACTGTATACCTACCATATGATCCAGCAATCACACGCTTAGGTACTTACTCAAATTAGTAAAGAGTGATGTCCACAGAAAAACCTACACATAGATGTTGATAGGAGCTCTACAGATGTCCTTCAGTAGGTGAATGAACAAGTAAACTGTGGTATATCCAGAAAATAGAGTACGGTTCAGTACTTAAAAGAAATGAGTTCTCAAGCCATGCACGATATGGAGGAAACTTAAATGCGTATCACTAAGTGAAAGTAGCCAATCTGAAAAGGCTAGCTATTGTATCATTACAGGACATTCTTTAAAAGGCAATATTATTGCTATGTCAAAAAGATCAGTGGTTGCAGAGGATGCAGACCAATAGGCAGAGCACAGCAGATTTTTAGGGTAGTGAAATTAATTGGTATGAAACTATAACGATGGACACAAGTCAGTAAAACCTTCCCAAAGCTACAGAATGTAGAGCAATAAGAGTGAATCCTAACTTAAACTATGGAATCCAATGAATGGCAATGATGTGTCCATAAAGGTTCGTGAGTTCTAACAAGTGTACCACTCTGCTGAGAAATATTGACAGCAGGAAAGGCTCCAGGTAGGTAGAAACAGAGGGTACATGGGAACTCCTGGTACTTTCCACTTGATTTTGCTGTGAACCTACAACTTCTCTAAACAATTAAAGTCTATTATCAATAGATTTTTGAAAACTACAGGAGAAAATAAAAATATGCAAGAGTTTGGCACCATGCCTCATATGACTCAACACATGCAACTGTGTTGAATAGCTAATATTGTGATTCACAAACACCCAGCAGAAAGTCTGAAGTATAATATGTACTTGGAATATCTTTTGGCTCAGTGAATGAATGAATGAAACTTCTAATCCTCCAGCTATGCCTTGTCAAAAGAAAAATAATAATAAAATGGAATAACGCTTGTAACAAGAAAAATAATTAAAAAATGAAATAACGTTTGTAACTTTTATTGTAGAAAATTGAGACAAATTATCTATGGTTTCAATTGTTCTCTCAGAAAATAATTAATCAAGATTGCATGTTGCTGATGTCATAATCCTTTTTTTTGTTTAATTGACAGAAGATTTTCTTTGACTAATACATAATAGAGAAATATAAAGCATGCATTGACCTAGGACCACATGGCTTGCCATTCTGGAACAAACCATTGGCCAACATCCTTCTTCTGTACCGGTTTGTGCAGTATGCTTTAGAGTAAGGCAAATCCACAAGACCTCCATACAGCACCTAAGTGAGCAGTACTGTGGTGGGATGTTTTTCCCTGACCCAAAGGTAGAATAGGACCTGTCGACTCTTATGTATTTAATCCAGGCAAGTGGAACCGATTTTACTTTTATGCTTGATTTCCTTTTGAACTCTGTCAAAACCTTTGCTTCCAGGTATCTTCCAGCAATACCTTTTGTAGGATCACAGTGGTTCCTTATGCATTATAGGGGTTGCTATCTTGTTATTTAATGGAAGTAACTTCAGCATTATCAAATGGTATGAGGGTTTCACCACTGAACTAATCAAAAGTCAGAGGTTATTTCACCAGATTTACCAGCAAACTCAAACTCCAACAGTAAAGTTATTCATTATCCAACAGTTCTAGAATAACAAAAAACACACACTTGGCTACTTTTGGTAAAAAGTTTAAATATCATTCTCTTCTTATATCCTTCCTATCCACCTCCCAAACTGGGTTAGGTGTCCCTTCAACCTTCAAAAGGACTTCAAATGTAGTACTTATAATGTATTGAAATTGACTCTTCATTTACTTTCTCCCAAATATGACTGGATGACTACCTGAAAGGAAAGATTTTCCTCCATACCATTTTTCCTAGCATCTAGTCTAGTGAATGATATGTGTTAGGCATCTGAGAATGCTTTTTCAAACTAGAGTTCCAACACGGAAAGCAGTCCCAGTCTCTCCGAGAAGCCCACAGGCAAAGTTCACAAAGTTCCTTCGTTCTTTAGACAGACCCGATCCTTTTATTACCAGAGAAGACCGCATATATAGAGACTGTATATAGAGTATACAGAAAAGACTGTATACACACACGCACACACACACACACACACACACACACACACACACACACACCATGGAATACTACTCATCCATTAAAAAAAAGAATGAAACAATGTCTTTTGCAGCAACTTGGATGGAATTGGAGACCATCATCCCAAGTGGATTAATGCAGGAAAAGAAACCCTAATACTGCATGTTCTCACTTTTAAGTGGAAGCTAAACTAGGGATCTGTGAAGGCATAGACAATCGTATAATGGTCATTGGAGACTCCGAAAGGGCAGGGTGAGAAGGAGGTGAGAAATGAAAATCACTTATTGGGTACAGCGTGCACAGGAGGTAATGGTGGGTACACTTAAAGCTCAGACAACATCACTACTATACCATGCCTCCACATAACCAAAAACTATCTGTGCCCCCTTAAAAGCTACTGACATTGTATATATATAAAATTATATATTATATATAGTTGTATACATATTTATAGATATACAATTTTTGACTATATTATATAAATAGTTAAAAAAAGAGGTTTTAGCTGGGTTCGGTGGCTCAGCCTGTAATCCCACACCTTTGGGAGGCTGAGGTGAGTGGATTGCCTGAGCCCGCGGGTTCGAGACCCGCCTGGGCAGCAAGACCTCATCTCTACAATAAATCAAAAAAATCAGCCGGGCGTGGTAGCGCATGCCTGTAATTCTGGCTACTTGGAAGGCTGAGGTGGAAGGATCGCCGGAGCCCAGCAGGTCGAGGCTGCGGTGGCCGGGAGCGGCCACTGCACTCCAGTCTGGGTAACAGAGTGAGACTCCAACTCAAAAAAAAAAAAAAAGAGGTTTTATCTCTCACCATTACTGTATGTACTCTTAATATTGCCACCACTGCTAAGAGACCTTTGTTGAGAGCTTACTGTGCTAAGCATCGTGGTTTACAAGCATTATCTCATTTAACTGTCAAAACAATTCCTGGTACTTGCTATTACTACTTTACATGAGAACATTGAAGTCCAAGGTTACCCAGGTAATATGAGTTGGAGCCTGAATTTTAACCAGAAAGGCTGACTCAAGAGTGAGAAGGCAATTCAATTTGAGAATGGCAGAATGTGAACTATCAAAACTTTTCACTAGGTGAATGTGGTTCTCTTTATTTTTTATTTTTTATTTTTTTTAGATGTAAGATACAATTCAGGATTAGGTATCTAAGTGGTCATCGTACAGGAAAAGTTTGGGTCTCCCTTTGGTCCCCACTTTGCCTGATTTGAGATCAGGTACGCTTATTGATATTATGTGTCCTCACCCCCTCACCTGGCAGTTTCCTTCTACTGCCAATCCCTTTCCTACAGTATGATGGTAAATGTTCAGGGTCCGCTTGTGAGGGAGAACATGTGGTACTCTGTTCTTTGTTTCTGTGTAGATCACTGAATATGTTAGACTCTAAATCCATCCACGTTGCTTCAAAGTCCATAATTTTGTTCTTTATGGATGCGTGATATTCCATCATGTATTTGTACCACATTTTTTTAATCCAATCCAGTTCCGATGGGAAGTAGGGTTGGTTCCATATTTTTGCTATTGTGAACAGTGCTGCAACAAACGTGTGTGCAGGTATCTTCTTGGTACAAAAATTTGAGTTTCTCTGGGTATACTCCCAGTAGGGAGGTTGCTGGGTCATATGGAAGGTCAATTTCCAGTTTTTTAGAAATCACCACACAGACTTTAAACTCTAAGACTTTTTGTTCGAATGCTACAATAATCAAAACAGCCTGGTATTGGTACAAGAACAGGCATATAGACCAATGGAACAGGGTAGAGATTCCAGAAGCAAAATCTCAATTTCTCAACCAACTCATCTTCGACAAAGCCTCCACCACCAACCACTGGGGAGAGGAGAACCTATTCTGTAAATGGTGCTGGGAAAACTGGCTGACCACATGCAGAAGATTGAAACAGGACCCCTAACAATCACCATACACAAAACTCAACTCTAGAGGGATCACACACCTAAATGTAAAACTTCAAATCATAAGAATCTTTAAAAAACGCAGAAAAAATCAGAGGCGGCAACCAATTCCTGATCTTTACATTTTCTAAAAGCCAGATGGGATTCGGGAAGATGAGATTTGAAAGAAAAGAGTTGAAGGTAGCATAGCAGGAAACTTAAAAATATTTGCTTTGGTGCTAAATTGATCACTAACCGGTGAGCCAATTGATATTCAAATTGCATTTCATTGATTGTAAGTGTGTTTGAATACCACCTCATGCTCTCTATGCTTTTATGTAATTAGTTTTAAATTTTCCATCAAGGTTTTACACATGTGTAATTTAAAGAGTCTAATCATTCTACAAGGCTTATTTTCAAAAGCAGTTATCCTGTACAGTCTCTAATTCTTTCTCTAAACATTTGAGAGAAAGAAAACATTCAACCAATATATGTTTGAATATTTTCTAAGTAAAAATATGTTTCAAGGCAAAATTATAGGATAGTAACAGTTGACCTTTGTTGTACACTAAACTGGGTGCTTTTCAACATCCCAATGCCCTGGCTACATCTCAGACCAATTACATCAGAATATCTGTACATGAGACTCAGGCTTTAATATTTTTAAGGAACCCCAAAGAATTTCAAGGTTGAGAATCACTGTTACAGATCCATTTTGAATAGTTCATAATAGACAAAACACCCTTATTTTTTTTCAGTAATAACAGCTATTGCTTTAGCTATCAATGAAAAAATAGACAAAACATGGAAAAATGAGTACTACTAATCATTGTCACTTGCATCTCTAAGGTGATTCAATCTTATCACAAGAAAACAAATATTTTGTTGCTATATGCTAAGCCATTAAAGTTGGGACTCTCCCAGTAGACTAAAAACAGAAGAAAATAGAACAGGAATGACTTATTCTACTCACTTTAGTGTTAAGGTCACCTGAAATAAAATTTCAAGCTAAGGAAGCAATTTTATAATTCTTTTTATAAAACCAAGTGTTCCTGATTACGCATATTACTCTCTCCTGGGCTATAAATGAATTCTCCCTTGGATGAACCCATCATCACAAATATCACTTAGAACATCAAAGTAAAGAATTGCTAAACAGACCTTAGCTCTTCGAGTTGATTACTCCTCAAAATCTACCTATCCAATCAAATTGTAATATCCAAGGCAATAAAAAAATCTGACCCCAAATGTTTATTTATTACCATATTTCATTTAAATTAACATGGGTGGGTATTTGCCTTTTAAAAATTTGTTTGTAGCGTTATTGGTCTAATTGCTATGTGCTGACAACATTTTTGCACTTCAAAAAATTTCATGTCATTCATACCTAGTCAAAGGAAAAATGACAGGATATATATCATGGAAACACTTGGGTATAAGACACTATAAAATGGATTTTATTTTAGGTGATACAGGAAGGCATTGCAGATTTTAGAGTGGAAGAGAACATGGCTTGATTTACATTTTACCAGATCATCTTGACTCTGTGAAGAATAGCCTACAGGGAGGTAAGGATGAGCCAAGCAGACAGGTGAAATGGTTATGTCGACCATCAAGCATGAGATGACTGGTGGCCTGGGTTCATGAATAGTAGAGGTGGTTTGAATAGTGGGAGCTTGACTATAGCTCAATATACAATATTTCTCAAGAAATAGATATGAGTTGTGCTTGGGTTACAGGATGTGGGAAAAAGAGGAGTCAAAGTAAACATGTAACTGTCCCAAATTAGGTGTGTTCAGAAACTGAAAGGCGCCTTAATATCATTATTTATGTGAGCAGTTTTGAAATTGTATTTCTGGGTTTATCTCAGGGATAATAATCACTTTCTCAGGAGAAACTCACAAGTTCCCGTGCTTTATATATGCAAATATATTATAAACAAAGAGATTTCTGGTGCTTTCTTTTGCTCCTGTTCCAACATATGCACAGATGATGCATATAGAACTAACAATCTTGGAATATCTCAAGTAACCTCATAAGTTCTTTACCTGCTTCCTATTACAATAAACTCAGAACCTGAAGCGCTGGAAAGCTCTGCTGAACCAAGACCAGGATTCATTACCTTGTCATTGTACATTTTATGTTTAAACAGTGAGTTTCAAGAATTAAGAATTGTAAAGACTTCAGGAAACTTTATAGGAAAATAACATTTTACTTAGGTAATTATATATGTCCACTTTTGTTACTGATGGATCACCACATACCTTTCCCAAAAGAAACGAAGCTTCTTACTTCCAAAAAAGGCAAGACACTATTATAAGAAACAATTTTCCTGTATGTGGGAGCCTAAATTAAATACAATTGAATGCCATATTAAATGTATATGAACGCTATATATTTTCAGTGGGTGGCTATTCAGATGTTTTATAAAGATTCAAAGTGAATCTGTCTCTTACTTCTCTACATACAATTTTCTAATTAAAATTCTATTTTACATCAACAATTAAAATTAAATTATAAAAGTGCTGGCAAGTCTCCAAATAGTAACATTTTTTAACAACCAATGCTTCAAATGAATTAAACTAAATGCATCTTTTAGCAATTGGTAAACTATACTCAGTCTCATTTCACTCTTGTTCAAATGTTTCTAATTACATCTTTTGAGTACCTCAAACTAGAAGCAACTTTACGTTGCTACCATTTGCAATTATACTAAACTGTGGTTATCATTAGACCAGGTAGAATACTTACGACTTATTGAACTTGTATAGGTTACTTACATATGGGTTTACTTGTTTACACTTGTCTTTCCAACACTATAAGTTCTGTGAAAACCAGGAAAGCATATTTAATTTGTTTAGTCCTATTCAACTAGGTTCTTGCAAATAATATTAGGCACACAAAGGGATTTGGAAAAGAGGGGCAGTGTGATACATCTGCATTGTAATCATCCAAGGAAATAAAGGAAGAAAGGGTGGGAAGAGAAGGAAGAGAGAGGCAGAGGAGGAACACCCAGTGCAAATCAGATTTGACTGTTTCAGCCCAGGTAGTAAACAACTAAGTAATTCGGAAGCAAGTGCCACTCTGGTGCTGCAATGGTAAATTTAACTTTCTAAACACTCAAGTTCTTCACAGACTTTGGACTTCTTCATCTTAATGGGCAATATATACACACATACATCATATATAATACATACATATCTATCATTCTTGATTCAATCTAAAGTATATCAATGTCCATTTTTACAAAAGATGCCAAATGGTCCTATTCTACATGAGAACTTACAAGACAACACTCTCCCATAGAGAGTAGAGAACTGTAGCATTCTTGGTACTTCACATAACTATAAAATATATTGAGAGGCTGAGAAGGCGAGGTGTCGGTTTCAGTATTTACATAAAGCTTTACTGAACCTCCTCCTATAGACTTCATAACAAACCCATTATCTAGTTATTATGAGAATGACATTCAACTCTGTACAGCAGCAAAAAAAAGAGAAAGGTTAAAATAGTATATGCCTTAGGTAGTTAAATTGGAAAACTGCCATTGTATTTCCTGAAGGAATGTAATTATGATCATTTTATTTGCTCCACATAACTGCTGCAATAGCAATAGGCTCCTCCGTAAGAGAACACATTCCGCGCCATAAATAAGCAATAATGTATAGAAAACAGCATCAGCAAGAATGTGAGCGCTGGGTTTTACTACGGCATTCCTTATTATTTTATGCTATTTGAAGCAGTAGTGTTTTCTTCCTCTGTTAAGAAATCTGAATAGTTCAGGGAAAAGGCCAGAAAAGAATTTTCAATCACCACTTCAATATATTCTATATGTAGTGAAAATGTACGCAGTACAAAGCAAAATTCCTGAAACACAAAGTAAAATGTTCAAAAATGACCACACATATCTACTTAAGGGTTGTCCTTTTTTTCAGAATTGCATAAATTAATGCGTTTGTAGAAGCATTAAAACCACTTGTATCTTGGTGTCTTTCACATGATGTTCATCTTATTCTACCTTGTTTGTTTTTTTTTCTGTACTTGTTTTATTGCTTGATGGGCCGTAGGTTACCTGAGAACAAAGACTTTGTGCTTGTTTTCACCGTAATTCTTATCATAAGGTTAAATAAATCGCATCCAGTTTAATAAAGGCATTAGTTGGACTTAATATTTTTCTTCATTTATGAGTTTATTTAAATATTATCTTGTATATACACTCACATATTATGATTCCTAGCTAATTTGAGGATATAGAAATTGAAAAATTTCATTTGACATTAAAAAACACATATGTGTTTATATGCAGGTAGATATTACAGCTAGCAACTTTATGAAAATAAAAAAGCTACTGAAATTAAAAGTCAGAGTAGGTTGGTATTACAGGTTTTATCATCTCTGCAGTACTCAGCAATGTCACAGACAGGAAATATTACTTATTTTGAAACAGGATTTTATAATTATGCTGAATTACTTATAGGAATAAAAATCAACCATTGTAAATGTCTGTATTTATGTAAAATAAATAGTATATCAGAGGATTAACTTTATAATAATGCTTCAAATAAATATGTAGTTCAACTTAAATTTAAAATGTGACTGCCGGGCTCGGTGGTTCAGCCTGTCATCCCGCGCCTTTGGGAGGCGGAGGTGAGTGGATTGCCTGAGCCCACGGGTTCGAGACCCGCCTGGGCGGCGAGACCTCATCTCTACAATAAATCAAAAAATCAGACGGGGCGTGGTAGCGCATGCCTGTAATTCCAGCTACTTGGAAGGCTGAGGCGAAGGATCGCCGGAGCCCAGCAGGTTGAGGCTGCCGTGGCCGGGGGCAGCCACTGCACTCCAGTCTGGGTGACAGAGTGAGACTCCAACTCAAAATAAATGGATAAATAAATAAAAAATAATAAAAATAAAATGTGACTATAGCAACGTAAGACACTTTTAAGATAGAAATTCAACCCAGACTGGTAAAAATAATTATCTCCCTAATTCTTATCTGTCTTCTCATAGGCAGCTCAAATACAAGCCAAACAGATTTTCAACCCTAGCCAATTTCTACTTCAAACTTTCCCATATTAGTGAATAATGTCACCATCTAACTTGTTTGCTTAAGTAAAAAAATCGAGCATCATAACTGACATTCAATTCTTCTTCCTCTTCTATATTTAAATGATCACTAAGATGTGAATTGACTTTTAAAATTATGTATATGTAAAAGTTACATAACGAGTGTTTTACTCAGCTGTATATGTATTATAGCACTTTCCTATAATGGTTTTGACTTAATGGCTCTGATTAAAATTTATAGTTTGGGTGTCAAAAACAAACTTTGATGTGAAAAACTAATTCATTTTGTTACCAGTGTACTAATGTGATAGCTGGGTTTCAGTAGTTTTTTTTTTTTTTTTTTTTTTTTTGAGTTGGAGTCTCACTCTGTCACCCAGACTGGAGTGCAGTGGCCGCTCTGGCCACCACAGCCTCAACCCGCTGGGCTCCGGCGATCCTTCCACCTCAGCCTTCCAAGTAGCCAGAATTACAGGCATGCGCTACCACACCCGGCTGATTTTTTGATTTATTGTAGAGATGAGGTCTCGCCTGCCCAGGCAGGTCTCGAACCCGTGGGTTCAGGCAATCCACTCACCTCAGCCTCCCAAAGGCGCAGGATTACAGGCTGAGCCACCAAGCCCGGCTCAGTAATTTTTAAGATAAACTTTTAGAAACTGACACATAGAAATGCATCCTACTGTATCCTGTATTTCAGTGAAAGGTTGCTTTTCTTTAAATTACTTCAGATTATATTAACTAATAAATGATTTATATTTTAAGTAGACTATATATACTAACATTTAAACACATGTTTAAAAAGAAAGCAAATTATGCCTCTAAGGAGAAGAAAAGCTATTAGTTTTTTGTAAAGAGTCTCTTACATGGTCTGTGTTAAAAATTTCAGCTATCAAAACAACCAAAAAAGCAAACAAACAAACAAATAACCCAGATATGAGTCTTAATCATTAATATATTCAGCAGTATTATTGATAGTGATAACCATGTGACCTTATTGTTATTAAAGCATAACTTGTGATACAAAAATATCAAAAAGTCAGAATATTTTCCTAAAAGAGCAAGTGAGGAGTATCTACTTCTAATTTTGCCTCACCCTTTGTTAAGCATCACTTCTCTTCTCATATATTAACTACATTTATGAACTATGCTAGAATTCAATGTTCATAAGAAACCAGATTTGACATATCTGTTCGGACATGCAATTAGACCAGCTCTTTTTCCATTTTAATCCTAATACAAGGGTTTCTAATTTAAGCATTCAAACTAAATGGAACCCTATAAGGTCTGTCAATTTCATCCACAAAACTCTTTTGTTAGACATTTCCATCAGACTCTAGACAATTCATTTTACTAGGAAAAGAACTGATCGGTAGAAGAATAAATTGTATCCTTAATGCATGACCAGATCACTGGATTACTGTTAAAGTATTATTAGTCAAGCAGAATCTCCTTTTGAAGGAGTCTCGCAGTCCATGTCATAAACTGATTAAAAATCAGTGAACAAGTACTTTCTACCTTTGTGGTATGTTAATGAGAAACCATCTATCCCAGAAAGCTTCTAACCTTTAGCTTCCTGAAACCACAGCACATCAGGGCTATGAAAGTACAAAAAAATTTTCCTCCTCAGGCCTTGGTATAGAAAATTGTATTTCAAAAATTATTGCAATTAATTACAATTTTATATTTAATTATCAGTCCTCATGCTTATATGCTTATGCATCACATGAGCAAATTATGAAATAGTGTCACTCCTCTCTTAGTGTTTGTATTAAGTAGAACAACACACAGAAAAGACTAGTGTGTGTGTGTGTGTGTGTGTGTCTGTAGGTATGTGTCTGTGGGTATGTGTGCATATAGAGAGAGACGGGGGGAGAGTGGGAGAGAGAGAGAGAGAAAGAGAGAGAGAGGGAGGAAGCAGAAATAATTATTCAGTAAGCACTAGCTACAGACAATAGTGTGAATAACCTACTTTCTGATAATGAATAAAACCTAGAATGGTTTATTTAAAAAAAACATAAAGAACTGATGTCAATAGAAATGAAGCATGAATGTGCAGTGTTCATTAATTTTTCATTTAATCTTTGTTGAGCTAATACATTCAAAAATGGTCGCCAAAAAAGACTGCATCTGAGGGGATACAATCTATGCTTTTCATTTAATATCAAAATTGATATTATGTGATAGAACATAGAAGAAAGTAAACTAGCATTTCTTGAATTCTTACCATGCTCCGGTTTTCTGAACTTCAGACATAGGAGGGGGGACCCTCCAAAAAACCCTAGAGTTTATTTTTTTTTTTTTAAATGAGTATTCATTCTTACATGTTTAAACTGCAGTCACCTTCAAAGCACTCTCGATTTGATGCAGCACATCGATGGAGATGCTTTTTTCCCGGCTCAGAACAGTTTTTGAACTCATCGATGTTGATGCCTTTCAGTGCTTCTGCCGTTTTTGTTGTGCCTCTTTCACATCAGCAAAGCGGAATTTCCCTCTGAGGACATGTTTTGCCCCGGAAAGCAAACAAGCAAAAAGGCGCCTGGGGCAAAATGTGGTGAATAGGGAGGATGGGGTATGGGAGTCGAGCCATTTTTGGTTACAAAGGGCTGAACACTTAGTGCCACGTGGGCAGATGCGTTGTCCTGGTGGGAGAACCAGTCACCTGTTTGCCATCACTCGGGACGTTTCTTCCACAGGTCATGATGCAACCTTCTCAAAACTGTCAGATAAAGACTTTGGTTGACTATTTGACCCAGAGGGACAAGGTGGCCATCCTCGAAAAGATAATCCTGTCCACCCTCGGGTGTGAAATCCTAATTATTCAGTGGAGGAAACTGAGGTTCCATGCAGTCAGATGTCTTACTCCGAGGCCTTCGGATTCAGGCCTAAATCTGCGAAACATCCAGGTTCACACTCTGTCAGCTGGATCATGACCTTCCACGTGTGCAGCACTCAGAAGCACTTCATCTGAATGTATTTTATCCTTCTTTTTCCTCGCCCACGTCAATGACATTAATGGGAAGCGAAAGTCCTCAAAAGAAGATTGATGTTTGAATAGAATGCTTCCTTCTTAGTTTCTTCCGAAGTAAACTAAGAGCTCAGTCTGGCAAAATTCCAGGGAGAATATATAATACTAGGAATCTGATGGATGATTTGATAGAAGTGGTATGCCTTAAGTCAAATGTTTATTTTTATATACTTGTTTGAATAACCAAAGCATGGATATGAAGTCCAGAAGGAGGAAAAGGATAAATTATGAAGGGACTAAAGCCATTTTCTCACGTTTGAAAGAAGCCGGTGTTGTGCATACAAAAAATAAAACATTGCTGCCAAGATGTTGATAAAAATTTTTTGGAATGGAGTTCTTCAATAAATATCCACATGTCTAACTGCATGCCCTTGGACCCCCCAAAATCTATCTAGGCCTTTATAACAAAGAAATGAATATGGATGAAAATAAATGAAGCTTTATTTATAACATTAAAAAAAGGAAGCAACTAAATGTTCCTTGGTAAGGAATGGGCCAATTAAAACGTTACACATTTATACACGTGTATATTGTACAGTAATCCAAAAGGATATTGTAGATCTGTATCTGTTTGCATGTAAAGATGTCATTGGCATAATTTGTCTAACTTGCACAGGAAAAAATATTTCAGGTCTAAGATGTTGTCTCTCTCTGGGGAACTTTTACTTTGATTGTTTCCTTTGCATTTTAATGTTACACACAGATCCGTTTTACAAAAACAATAACAAATACAATAACAAAACAGTATTGATAATGATTGATGAGGGCATGTGCATTTTAAGTCGCTGGCCTTGTATTAAGTCAGACCAATTGTACCGATTCAGTCTCTGTCTTATCATTATTATTATTTTGCTTCTACTGTTCTTTATTTTCCTTCAACTATATTGTGGCAGTCGTCCCTCAGTTCATATCTTGGTTATCTTTCCATCACAATGAATCTTATATCTTCTAAAACCAAAATCTAAGACTAAAAGCTGGTTGAGTTACTATCATCATAATCTATGGAAAGGATCTAAGAATTTTAGGACAAATATCAGATTCAGCTTCCATTTCTTATTTTACTTATCTTTTACCTCCCTTTCCATGCAAACATTGTTGCATATAATGCAAAAGACCTGGTTTTGGGTCATTTGAACTACTGATTTCTACAAAAGATTATCAAAATAGACTGCAGCCATAAAGGACAAAATCGTGTCCTTTGCAGCAACATGAATGCAGTTGGAGATCATCATTCTAAGGGAACTGTCACAGAAACAAAACACTGAATGCTGCATATTCTCACTCACAAGCAGTCCCTAAACATTGGACACAAGAGCACACAGGTGGGAACGACACGTGCTAGGCTCAGATAAAGGAGGGAGGGAGAGAGGTAGCGATGGAAGGCACAGAACCACCCACTGGGCACCATGTCCACCACCAGGCGAAGAGCCTGCCGGAAGCCCAAACCTCACTCACGCACAATTGACTTAGGTAAAGCAAATCCTCACATGTAACCCACAACTCTAAAAGAAAAATAAATGCATAGTAATAAAATAGAACTCTTCCAAAAAATGAAAATATTTTTTTAAAATGTGAAAACACTGAGTTTTTATTTTGGGTGTGAAAATTTTCTCAAGAAACTAACATTGACTGAAAAAATTAAACCACGAATATAACATAAAATAAAAAATAAACTAAAGCCATCCTTTATCTTTGAATACACTCACTGGTTACGGAAAAGTGAAAAAAGCGAGACAAACATGTCTTTGCTTGTTCTTTAAGATGAATTTACAGTCTGAATCCTTTGGAGCTTGACTTCTTCATCCGTCTCTTCTCTCCCTTGTGCTTTGTCAAGGACTGATTACTTGTGGCAGTGAGCCCCAACTCACCCCTAGGTCCATGCTGCTTTCTTACGCTGATACTCTGTGCAGCTGTGTCCCTTCTACCATTTCCACGTCTTTCAAGACTCCAAATATTTCCATGACGTGCTCAAGTTCGATGATTTCCCCAAGTCTTATGAGATCTTCACGTTCATAATTAACTTCTCTCATCCATGCTTTCTAGCTAGATGTTTTGATTTTCTTGTAGGACTTACCAGTGGCTTCATAAGTGCTTAATGAGTCTATGATTATCATGACCAGAGCCAGAAAAACTCTCTCCATCACTTACTGGTTTCCCTGAATGTCATGAGATGGCTATGTCCACACATTTTACAAACTGTACAGTAGTAAAAAAATTATTATTAGAATTATTATTCTAATTCTATATAGCGGCAGTGTTCTGTACTCCTAAACTGGTTCTGTGTCTAAAAGTGTAGGTTTTTTGTTTTATTTATTTATTTTTGAGTCAGAGTCTCACTCTGTTGCCCAGGCTGGAATGCAGTGGCACGCTCATGGCCACCTCAGTCTCGAACTGCTGGGCTCAGACAATCCTTCCACTTCAGACTTCTGAGAAGCTGGAACTACAGGCATGCACCACTACCCTCAGCTATTTTTAAAAATTTTTATTGTAGAGATGAGGTCTCACCATATTGCCCAGGCTGGTCTCGAACCCATGAGCTCAGGCAATGCTCTCGTCTCTGCCTCCCAAAGTTCTGGGATGACAGGTATGAGCCACCACACATAGCAAAAGTGAATTCTTTCAATAGTCCAGGGATTTCTACATGGGATCTTGGTGCTGACCATGAAGGCCAAACCACCTACAAGTTGGACAATCAAGTCAGTTTGGAGTAGCCTACCATGTTCTGGCAAATGTGTAGAGAATTGGTCAGCGAGCATTAGTGTACTTCTGAATAATATGCAGTCCTTTCCAAAACACATATTTTTAGATTAATGAGTAATATTTATCCAGAGGTCTGTTGGCTGGGAGACGGAAGCAGTAGTCTGATTTTTGTTGAGTGTCCTGGGGAACTTTGCTGCAAGTGATCTGGGAGTCCCATTTTGCCAAACATTCTCTTATCAACAGAATGTTTGCAAGCATTTAAAAAAAATATTATTATCATCATCATTATTAGAGACAGGGTCTCACTCTCTTGCCCAGGCTGGAATGCAGTGGTACAATCAGAGCTTACTGCAGCCTCAAACTCCTGGACTCAAACAATTCACTTTGCCTTGTCCTCCTGAGTATTTAAGACTACAGGTGTGTACTACCAATCAAGCTAATTTTTAAACTTTTTGTAGAGATGAAATTTCTCTACGTTGCCTAGGCTGGCCTTGAACTCCTGGTCTCAAGAATCCTCCCACCTTGGCCTCTAAAAGTGCAGGGATTATACACATGAGTTCCACACCTGGCTGTAAATATTTCCAAATACAGATTTATAAACCGCATAGATTATCGCATAGCAACAATAAGCAGTGAAACAAAATTCTTGTGAAATTGTCCATGGGAGACATTTCCAAAAATTGCAGATGATTTTCCATTTTCAAATTCAAAATCAGAACTAGAATCACAGATCAGCCCCCAAACAAATGATGGTTTGCTTTGTCAAAGCTAAAACAAAATAATCTCCCTATATCTTTTAAATAATAAGCCCTAAAGTCTCACTTATGAAAAGTGGAAGGAACTCTCTCTTATAATAAGAAATGATTATAGGCACAACTGATACAAGGAAATGAATTCATGTTTTTTGTTTTTGTTTTTTCTTTTCCCCTTATGTGACACTATTGAATAACCATCTGGACTCGACAGTTTATTTCCTGAATGGTCTTCAGAAAGACTTCACATTTCCTCTCCAGAAATAAAATTTTCCAAGGATTTTGCTTATTAATGGATATTTTGCTAATTGCGGTCTTCAAAGTCTAAATTAGGTCTGATTTGGTTACCCTGAGACATACAATATTAGAATATATTGTATTAATCCTTAAATGTCTTCTTAATTACTTCTGCCTTTTTAGTACATTGTTTATCTTTTTTCCTCTAAATGGATCCAATTAAGTTTTGATTGGCCTTTTTTTCCCACTGAAATTATAAACTAACTCTTATCTTCTTTGCTCATAATAGATTTGTTCATTCAGCTTAAAGAGAAATTCAGTTGTACTAATCACTTACACCGTAAACTTGCCCCTGGCATTTGTTAACACTCTAAAGGTAACTTGTACTTATTTACTTTTATTATTTTTTAAGCTCTTAATTAGTTCAGTTAACTGATTTTCTTTTCGTCTTTAATAGATAACATTTTTTAAATTCTGGATACTGGTGTCAAAAATGGTTCTCTCAAACTGCCTTAATTTTCTCCTGCATTTCTTATCTCCATATTTTTTTACAAGAGTCCACTCTGAGGCAATATATCTTTGAGAACCAATCCTGAACTTGATGCCTAAATGACATTCTGATTCATATGTTCCTTTCTATTCAACTCTTGATTAGCTACTGTAAGTTAAAAAACAACAACAGTGAAGCAGTAAATTAATAGCAGATTGTTTTCTAAGATGGCAACAAAGAGTCATTTTAACTTCCCCAGTTGCTGAGATAAACAAAGGACACAATAAAAAGAGTCTAAAAGTAAAACTGATAGTACCCACTGCTCCTGATTGGTATGAAACCAGTTCTGGACCAAACACAAGTAATGGTTCTATCACTAGGGGGTTGATGTTACCAAAAGAAGATGATCAAAAGATCAAAGTAGAGCTCTTAAAACCATACGTGAGAGTTTTAGAAGAAAAAAATGCCATTTTAAAGTATCAGTTTAAACAAAGTTTGAAAATTGGTATTATTATCATTGTGTGTTTGAAGTACTGTAAAATGAATAATTTTTAAACTTGTTAAAACACCATTTATTACACTATAATAAAATAAATTGTGCTTTAGCTAAACATTTAAAAACCTATAAATTTGTATCATTATTGCATATATTTATGAGTCAGAAACCTAAATTTTCATTAAAATTTGACAATTTGAATAACTTCAATATTCTTCCATATTATATGTGTAGTTCAAAATTGCCCACATTCAACACTAAAACAGAATCAACTTTCATGATAAAGATTTTAACGATTATATATATATATGCATATTGACATCCTAAAGCCAATTTAGATATGGAATATATATATGTCAATGATTATGCCACGTGGCCATAAAGATATGCTTGCCATAAAGATATGATATTATCAAGTGGAAAATTATTAAGTCAGTCACCACAGCCCTTTGCAAATATTCTAGAGGTCGTCTCATTTCATTTAAGTTTCATTTTTAGCATTTTCTGAGATAAACAGAGAAAGAGAGATATCTAAATACTTTATTCAGCTTACAGTAAATCAGAGTAATATTTGGCAGAGAATTAGATAGTTTGTGTTGAACTAAAAGTAAATATAAGGCACCATAAAAATTCCATCTAATATGGAAGAATGAAAAACAACAAGACCAAGGGAAGCTTGTAAGAGAGACTTAAAAGTTGCCACGAATTTTCCTGCATGAAAAATCTAAAGCTGGATGTGGTGGTTCACACCTGTCATCTCAGCACTTTGTTAGACTGAGGCGAGAGGACTGCCTGAGTCCAGGGGTTTGAGACCAGCCTGGACAACTTCGTGAGACCTCATCTCTACCATAAATTTAAAAATTAGCCAGGTGTGGTGACGCATGCCTGTGGGTCTGGCAATATGGAAGGCTGAGGCGGAAGGGTCATCTGAGCCTAGCAGGTTGAGGCTGTGGTGGCTATGAGCATGCCACAGCACTCCAGCCTGGGCTACAGAGTAAGACTCCAACTCAAAAAAAAAAAAAAGACAAGAAATTTCTGTTGTCCATAAGCCATCTAGTCTATGGTACTTTCTTATAGCAACCTGAAGTAAGACAAAGTCATGGTAGGTTTTAGGGAGATAATTCAGATTACAGTCAAAAAAGAGCACTGAAAATTTATATATATGAGGCCCTCTGGGCCAACTCAGTGTACAGTTTTGTTTTGTTTTAGATAGACTCTGGCTCTTTCCCAAGTGCAGTGGCATGGTCATGGCTCACTGTAGCCCCAACCCACTAGGCTCAAGCAATCCTCCCATCTCAGCCTCCCAAGTAGCTGGGGCTACAGTCATGAACCACCACACGTGGGTAATTTTAAAAAAAGGTTTTTTTGAGTTGGAATCGCACTCTGTTGAGTGACTATGACTCAAAAAAAAAAAAAAAAGAAAAAAGAAAAACCCAAATCCCAAAAGATGGTCATTAGGAAGTTGTTGTGATATATGAGGAGAAAAAGAAAAATCACCACAGCACATGAAACAGTCAGAACTTGCCAGGGACGTATTTGAGAGCATGAGCCAACCTTTACAGCCTGTGTAGCTGCTGGTGAAGAATGAATCCCACTGAACTGATCACTGGGTCACTGGGAGGACTGCGGGGAGGGGGTTACTGCCTTTTTTTTTTTTAATCAATATTTTTTATTTTGATATTGTGGGGTACAGTTAAGGATTAGGTATACCAATATGCTTTGTTCAGGCACCCTTGTTGATAAGGGGTGTCTCCCCGTCCCCAGACAGATATGGACTACCATTAATTCCAGTTCCCTTCCCCTCCCTTCCCCCCCATAGTTTCCCACCACTGTCAATCCTTTTCTTATAGTATTACGATGAATGTTCAAGGTCCGCTATATGAGTGAGAACATGTGATACTCAGATCTTTGTTTCTGTGAGAGGTCACTCAGTATTATAGACTCTAGTTCCATCCAGGTTGCTGTGAAGTTCTTGATTTTGTTCTTTTTATGGCTGCATAGTATTCCATCGTGTATATGTACCACATTTTAAAAATCCAGTCCTCTTAAGGAGGCTTCAGGATAAAGCCAGAAGAATATCACTTACTTAATCACTTAGGTAAATAAAAATAAACAGGCATAATTCTACCTGATTCCATATTCATAGTTATAAATATCCAGATGAGTGTAATTTTTAAGCAAATTCTATCATCTAAAGACTACTTTTATTTTTATTTTATTTATTTTTGAGTTGGAGTCTCACTCTTATCACCCAGGTTGGAGTGCAGTGACATGCTCACGGCCACTGCAGCCTCTACCTGCTGGGATTAGACGAGACTTCTGCCTCAGCCTTCCAAGTAGCTGGAACAACAGACACACGCCACCAAGCCCAGAAAACTTTTTGATTTATTGTAGAGACGAGGCTTCACCAAGTTGCTCAGGCTGGTCTCGAACCCCTGGGCTCAGGCAATCCTCTCGCCTCGGCCTCCCAAAGTACTGGGATTGCAGGCTGAGCCACTGCGCTCAGCCGAAAGACAACTTTTAATAAATTGAAAAGCACTGACGTATGCTTTACATTGAGTAAAAATAAAAATAAATTGCCCATATGAGAGAATTACTATGATGATACTGTACTTTATATTTGGATATTGGTTATTGTATGCCTGCTGTTATTTTAAATAACTGATTAATTGTTAACCCATTTAGTACTCAAGACAAACTTATAAAAATACACTACTAATATCCTTATTTTATATACAAGGAACACAGCTAATACGTAGTAGAGATGGAATCCCTAAACAGTTTAATCCTAGAGTTCATAATCTGAATAATTAGATTTAGCTACCTCACAGAGAGAACGAGATTTGAAGTCAATGTTTGAACTCTCTCTATTGATCTAACTATCTATCATCAATCTATTTTTACACAAATGCCAAGAGAGTTTTACTATCTATTCAATTTCAATAATAAGGAAACACGGGCTCCAAAAGATTTAGCAATGTTAGATTATAGAGCTATTAAATGTAATTGAGACATACAACTCGAGAGTGCGTATTTTGAATGCCTGCAGGTGGAAAAGAGATTCTAAAAGTGCTAAAGAACTACATATAGATGTTAAATACATGCATTTATGCAATTGTACATATTTCATGAGATAGATAGGATTCAGTTGCTAGTGTAAACTGGTAATAATATCCCTGTCAACCAAGGGAGACAAAGATATATACACTGATAATAACAATATAAAAGTTAAAGTGATTTTATTAAAATGTGGACAAATTCTCAACGCTGCAGAAGTCTGAAGGAATAGTGACTCAAAATCAAACCTCTCAAGGCTGAAAAACAGATACAACAAAAAACCAGTACAAATTTGGAGCTAATTTTAGAGAACTATCCAGCATTTTCCTTTTTACCACACATTTTTTAACATGTTGCTCATAACTTTAAAGAGTTTTTATAACCTTTAATTACCTAATTTTATGTTGTCTGTTTTCTTACTAATTTTTATTATTCCATCATTAGACGTAGCTACAGAAAGAAAAAGACCCTGTCTATTAAACTCACCAAGATACACTTATAGCTTATTAAGTTGATTAATTAAGATAAACTAATCAAAAATGTTATCAAATAATTATGCTCAAATTACCAGCTAAAACTTCTTGAAAAGAAATACAAAGTTCTAGTAATAAAAATGGAACTCTTAAATAAAAATTTCAATAAATGGCTGAATGAAACAACAGATTGGACAAAGAAAGAATTACTCTACTGGGAAATATAGCTGAAGAAATTACCCAAAGAAAAATAAAATGAGTTTAAGCATTAAAGATCCTTGAAATAGTGAATATAATAGATGGGTGAGAAATAACATTTGATGAGACAATAAATGAAAATATTTCAGTATCAATGAAAGTCTTATATTCATAGATACAGGAATCAAAACATACACCGACAAGACCATTTTAAAAATACATATCCAGACATTTTGCAGCAAAACTTCAATTGGAGAAACACAGAAACACAAAGAAAAGATCATGAAAGACAGGCAACATCTTTAAGGAAAGACCAAAGGGCTGTCAGCACGCTTACAGTAGTAACCATGAGCACCAAAGGGTGATAACAGATAATCCAGTGGTATTCAGTGACAGGAAGGTTCAACATAGAAAACTGTTACATTTTCTTCCAAATTTCTTCCACAATGACCGTTCAAGAAAAATGATGACATCGTGATATTTACTGATAAGCACGATCATATTCGACATGTATGAAACCTGACCTCACTCTAGCATGAAAAATGAGTCTAAATCATTTAAGCAACATTGGATAAACATACCCTGATAGCAATTGAATGAAAGCACGATTGTAGAAGATCAACAAACAGAAAATCTCCATCTATTTTGAGACTCCACGTTAAAAATCTCTCAAAGGTCCTTAAAGAAACAATTTTTAAAATACTTTAAATTTAACGATTGAAAAAGTGTCTTTCTATCAAAATCTGTAGACGCAGTAAAAGTGGACTTCCACAGTAATGTATAGCCTAAAATACTTGTAATAAAAAAAGGAGAATGACTAAAAATTAATGAGTTCATGTCCAATCTAGGAATGTGGAGAAAAAGCACCAGCACAATTCTAAATAAATAAACAGAAAACAATAATAATACAGAGAAGAGCAACAATGACAAGCTATTATTTAAAAATATGATCAAACATACAAGAAAATTATTTTTGAGAGAAGACTGGTCAGATTTAAAAGGAAAATGTACAAATGCTAAATGTAATACATTGATAAAGGACACAAATACAGATTTAACATAGATCAAACGAAAGGTTAAAAAAGCACAAAAATGTATTCTGATCATTTGAAAATAGATGAAACGAGCAAAGAAAGCAATCTTACTTATGAAATTAGCTCAAGAGGAAATAGAAAAATCTGAAATGCTCTATAAAGAAAACAATAAACAAGTTGGCTGAAATGCTTGTACCAGTGAGTTCCCTCATAACATACTCTTCCAGATATTTAAAATAGCTTCTCATTTCATTTCACAAAATGGGTATAATTTTAATATGAAAATAAGCAAAATGTAGCATGAGAAAAAATACCCAATCTCACCCACGATCATTGATGTAAAAATTCCAAACACAAAATTAGCCAGCTGTATTAAAAAATGCTTCAAAACGATAAGCCATCATGACCAAGTTTGATTTATCATACATTGCAAGGGTTCCTTAGTGTTAAAAAAAACTACAAATACAGTTCATCACACGAACAGATTAAATTATAAAAAGCACATACCTATCTCAAAATATGCTGTAAAGGCATTTTATGTCTTCATAATATACGCTTAAGAGCTTACAATCTTCCAGAAAAATTAGAAAATAAAAAGAATCATTCATATTCTTATTAGATATCTTCAATACACTTAATACAAGTAAAGTGGGATAGGCATGGTGGCTCACACCTGTAATCCCAGCACTTTGAGAGATCGAGGTGAGAGAATTGCTTGAGCCCAGGAGTTTGAGAGGTGTCTGGGCAACATAGTGAGACGGTGTCTCTACAAAAAAATTTTTAAAACAATCAGCTGACCATCTTGGCATGCTTCTGTAGTCACAGCTACTCAGGAGGCCGAGGTGGAAGGATTTCCTGAATCCAGGAGGTTAAGTCTGTGGTGAGCTACGGTCATGCCACTGCCCAGCCTGGGTGACAAAGTGAGACCCTGACTCAAATAACCAAAAATAACAAAATCTATAGAGAACATTGTTATAAATGGTGAACATTTAGGAAAATTATTTAGCAACCATGGTGGCTACTCAGAGTTACGTTTCCCATATGTTCTCAGAAAAACAAAACGCAAAAACAGCACAGAACAGTAAGAAGCAAAAACAAAACTCCAAAAAATGCATGTTCTCAGTATAACTGGAAGTCAAGGAGTCCTCAACTTTTAAAGAGTTGCATATATAAAAAGAAGAAACCTCTAGAAAGTGACCTTTCCTGCTTCCGTCTGAAGTTTTGTGATGAACAAAGAGACGAGAGGACCAAGCGGCCGGTCAAAAATCGCTCTAAAACTCCTGCCAGAAGATGAAGTCTGCCCTGTGTGGAAATGCTAAAAATACCAATCTTAATTTTTAAGATGTGTCTTGGTAGGAAAAAATGTATCTTGGTCGATCAGAGTACTGAAGCGAGGACAGAGGGCTAAAAACACATACACCATGAAGGGGTAGACTTTAAAGCTTACCGGGGAGACAAAAGAGGGGAGAGATACCCAGTGATAAGTGGGCTGAAAAAGAGAAAAGAAAACCAAAGAAGGAAATGAACTCCCAAAAGACTAACAGAACCAAAAATATCACCAGGTAACACAAACATGCCTCCCCCTTTCTCTCACCTCCCTTTCTCTCCCTCCCCTCCCCTTCTCGCCTTTCACATACATTGGCTACATGCAAAAGATGACACCATCTTTTTTAGATGATTTATCTACAGATAAATCAGTACAGGTAAGTCAGCACGTTGCTGGGTATGTCACCAATCAATACATAACTAATTACCGCCGGGCTCGGTGGCTCAGCCTGTCATCCCGCGCCTTTGGGAGGCTGAGGTGAGTGGATGGCCTGAACCCGCGGGTTCGAGACCCGCCTGGGCAGCGAGACCTCATCTCTACAATAAATCAAAAAATCAGCCGGGTGTGGTGGCGTGCGCCTGTAATTCAGGCTACTAGGAAGGCTGAGGCAGAAGGATTGCCGGAGCCCAGCAGGCCGTGGCTGCAGTAGCCGGAAGCAGCCATTGCACCCCAGTCTGGGTGACAGAGTGAGACTCCACTCAAAAACAAAAAACAAACAAACAAACAAACAAAAACAACAACAAAAAAACCCAATTACCTAAGGAGAAACAAATGGTCAAAACCCACAACTTTAAAATAGAGACCATGCGGCACCTCACGGAATTGTACACCCCCTATGAAATAATGTTGCTAAAAAGTCATAATAAATAGATCATTCCTCAGTGTTTAAGTAACAATTTACAGGGGAGTGTGTTGAACAACCTTACAGGATGGTATCAGCAAATTTCACTTGTGGGAAGTTTTACAAAGTAGGCACCCAACAAAAATAGACCAGGCCAAACTAGCTGGGTGTGTCCTAAATTCTCCAACCTTGTAGCAATTAACACAGTAAAAGTTAAAAAAAAATTTTTTTTAAAGGAAAGTAACAGAAATTGTGATTTGCCAACTCCATTTCACTTCAGTGACTCAAAGATGTTTTGATTAAAAATAAAATGAAGGCGTAGAAAATCTGCCCGTCTTTCCAGAGATTCAGTTTGTCAATACCTTTTCAGAATAAACAACAGGACAACAGTGTGCTTACTTAAACAGCAAAATTGACATAAGAGATGTAAAACTGTCACAAGGATACCTAAATACATCTTTTGCTTTTGGATACAAAATAATTTATGTTTATCTCTGATGAGGACAATATTTTAAAAACAATATTTCCTTTCTAAATTTTCTCAAGATAAATATGATATTAGAGGAACAATGCATACTGCTAAGATTCACTTACATTTGACAGTTATATGTCTCATAATAACTTCTCAGCCTTACACAGATACTTTATTTCAAGCAATCCTGTCAAGGTAATTTTTCATCACACTATTTCTCCACTTAAAATGAGAAAAAAAACCTTTATCTTCTGTAATCTACAAAAGATAAGTACATCTTCTGATTTGCAAGATAAGGCTGTTTCAAAGCTGGAACTCCAAAGAATCTAATTCATATTTAAAATATGGCTTTGAAAAATTAAAAGACAAACAGAAAGGCTTATTTTAGCATCGCTTACTCCTGAAGCCCAGAAATAATAGGAAAACAATTTCTTTTCAAAAAATTGCTAGAATTCTTTCCAGGACTTCTAGAGTTAAAAGTTCATCACACAAACCGTTGTGTTGCAATTATTTGATGAGGCACAATTCATAAAGTCCTAAAAGTAATAAACTTAACAAAAGTTTTTTGAAACATGACAGAGTTTATCACAAAAGCTACAAAACTGAAACAAGGAAAAGCTAAGGTGACGTGAATTGGAAAAACCTGTTGGGAAGAGCTGATTAGATCATCACTTGCTACTAAAATACTGTCTCGATGTCTCCCTGTCTAGTGACCTTCCTCCCATCGTCCCCTGCTAGAATCAAGAAAAAGAAAGGTCGCAACTTCAAAACTATTTAGGGTTGAACTAAGAGGAAGAGGAAAAGAAAAGCCTTATGCTTCCTGAGCTGTCTGACTCCCTGACCATCCACCTTCCACACGTGGGTGAGTTGAAAGACTGCATATCTTTTTCTTCCCCTTTTGTGGGCAGTAATATCAGGGTACTCTCTTTTGCTTCTTAGCCATCAAATACAATGGGAAATGAAAGGACACGGCACTTTTCCAGGTTAGACACCTTTGGATTCACTTGCTTGGACGCTGGAATCCTTCAGTCCTATACAGTTAAGCTATGGCAGGCTATCATCAGCTTTGTCAGCTGGGCTGGCAGGGGTAGAGGTTATAACAACGATTGTAAGCGAAACTAAAGTTCTGACATTGTTGATCCATAAGCTGTTTCCCAGACAATAAATGCTATAATTTAATTCTAGTGATCACTGATTATGTTATGTGAAAGCTAGACAAATTAAAATGCTTAAAGATAACATCTACATAATCATCGAACCAGAGATTAATAAATATTAAATAAAATAGGATACTGTGCCCTATAGGAATAGTAATATGTCTATACTGAGTTTTTCACATGCAAAATGTGGATTCGTTCAAGGTCTAGTACCTAACTGTGTGTGTGTGTGTGTGTGTGTGTGTGTGTGTGTGTGTGTAAAATGTCCAACATGCCTTTGTGCAATTAAATAATTCGGTTATTTCCACTTTCGATGAAAACACACTAATTTAGTGTTGCTAGTTAACTACTGAGATCGATGACTCTAAAATACTGTTCTTTCAATATTTCATTATGGTCAAAGTGATAAAATTTTCCAAGATGGTTTAACCTGTGTTTACATGTGATTGTATGTTCATCTTTTCCATGGTGCATTTCAAAGCTTTACCTTTTTTTATAGGATGGCATGTCAGTCATGGAGTGGCACGGTTATCCCTGTCTCTCTTCTTTCCCTTCTGCCATTTTTTCACCTGCTCCACCATTTATAAATTATAGTCACAACAGAGAAGTAGCTTTGAACTGAGCTTATGGAAATGGGCCCTGGATTTTGTATTTCATGAACAATGTTTAGAAAATTGAGAAGCAATATGATACATGGGATAGGTTTATCACAATGATCAAATTAGAATATTTTTAAAAATAATATAAATAATATTTTTAATATTAAAGTATACACTATACTAAGTTTCTAGAAGGAGCCTCTTTCTTTTTTTTTTTTTGACTCAGTGTCTCACTTTGTCACCCAGGCTGGAGTGAAGTAGCACACTCATGGTCACCCCAGAGTTGACCTGCTGGGCTCAGGTGATCCTTCCACCTCAGTCCTCCAAGTAGCCGAAATTACAGGCATGTGCTACCACGCCCAGCTAATTTTTCTGGATTTCTTGTAGAGATGAGGTCTGACCAAGTTGCCCTAGCTGGTCTTGAACCCCTGGGGTCAGGCAATCTCCTCACCTCGGCCTCGCAAAGCGCTGGGATTATGGTGCGAGCCTCCGCACTCAGCCAGGATCATCTCTTAAAAATGACTAAACAAGCCAGGCTCGGTGGCTCAGCCTGTAATCCTGTGCCTTTGGGAGGCTGAGGTGAGTGGATTGCCTGAGCCCGCGTGTTCGAGACCCACCTCGGCAACTTGGCGAGACCTCATCTCTACAATAAATCAAAAATTAGCCGGGCGTGGTAGCGCACGCCTGTAGTTCCAGCTACTTGGAAGGCTGAGGCGGAAGGATCGCGGGAGCCCAGCAGGTTGAGGCTGCGGTGGCCGGGAGCGGCCACTGAACTCCAGTCTGGGTGACAGAGTGAGACTCCAACTAAAAAAAAAAAAAAAAAGACTAAGCAAGTCTTCATGGATATCTCACTGTATTGTTCTCATTCCGTTCTTTTATTGGGGACTGGTGAAAATTTCCACAGAACAACAGTGGAAGCCACTGTTTCATTGTGCTTTCAAATTCATCATAGGGATTTCAAAATAAACATGTGTTAGAGAGTCAAACAAATATTTCTAAAAAGTGGAAAGGCTCATCAAAGCTTATTTTCCATTCACTTGAAACTGGGATACATTCTATAAAAAATAATGTCATAAAAACATTTCTATTTTTGAAAGTGTCTTAAAATGAAACACAAGGTTCTTTCTCTAGTGTGTGGAACCCTGTTTCCTTGGTTAAAAGATTGTTTGCTTTATCGACTCTGTATTCATACACTGGACTCAACTGTTATCTTGAAGTTTAAGACGTTAAAAATGTCTGAATATTTTAAGGTTTTCACTTTCTCTTTACTTTTTCCTCTTTCATTATGTAGTCTACTCCGCATCTTCTAACAGCATAGTTAAATATTGCTCCCTTATAATATCTGAGTCGTATTGAAACAAATGTTATACAAAATATGGTCTTTGCCAGATGCAGTGACTCACATGTATAATGCCAGCATTTTGGAAGGCTGAGGCAGGAGGATCACTTAAGCCCAGGAATCTGAGGATGCGATGACTCTAAGTCCATCCAAGTTGCTGCAAAATCCATATGTTTGTCCTTCTTTATGGCTATGCAATATTCCATCATATATATGTACCACAGTTTTTTTTCTCCAGTCCAGTTTTGATGGGCAGCAGCGTTGGTTCTATGTTTTTGCTATTATGAATAGTGCTGCAGTAAATATGCATGTGCAGGTATCTTTTTTTGTAGAATGATTTGAGTTACTCTGGGTTACTACTCTGTAGTGCACTCATACGACTGCACTACAGCCTGGGTGACAGAGCAAGACCCTGTCTCAAGAACATATATATCAAAAGAAAAAATTTGACCCATAACGCTAATGAAAGCAATATCGTCTAAACGCAAAATACCACCCCACACGTCAACGTCCATCACCTCCCTCTGTGACCATTTTCACTCTGATACCTCTTTTAATCAGACGACCTGAAAAGAAACAAACACCAGATTATGTCTTCTCCTTGCATCTTTTGCCTTCTTGAAAGAAATTAATCTGTTCTATGTTATCCCTGTGCGGCAAGCAAGTCACTTGAACAACAGAAAAGTGGACATTGAGATTAGCAGTTACTTTAATTAAAAGGTGGACACTAGAGTGTTGATTTTTCTGGCTGGCTGCTGACTTACAAACAGAAAATAATTAGCACACAAAAACCAGCAGAGAGGTATCACTCAGAACACAGAAGCTGTTGCCAATGAGAAAGTAATAATGCAGTAAAATCATTTACGTTTATATAAGGAACACTGTATTTATATCTATTTCCAGTCATTAACATTCCAGAGCTTAGCAAAGACATCACCTTGAACTTTCTTTCTCGTCATGATCCACTCTCTTTCTCTGACAATTGATGGGCTTGACAATCTCGTTAAACTGCCAGATACATAATTTCCAGAGGCTCTAACTCGCCAGCCCCTGGATAACAGCAAAGTGATGGTTTCACACAAACCTGGCCACGATCTTAATGAAAATATTGTTTCATAAGCCAGATTGCCAGCATATCACCTTTCTTGAAGTCTGCACTGGCTTGAAGCAACTGCACAGTGAGAGGATAGGAATAGAATTAGGTGATATTTTAAGATATTTTTTTTTTTTTGAATCTGGCTTTCTCTAGGCATATAGTTAAGCTGGATTCTCTTTCCCATTCTCCCCCAAATACACTATCTTTTTATTCTAATGACCACCTTTGATTTTTCCCTCAACTATTGAGAAGGTTCACATTTTCTATAACAGTCAGCTAGTAATTCGAGATCTGGATTTAAGAGGTTTTCAAGGTTTATTTCTAAAGAACAAGGAGAAAATAGGGATTTTTGTGGTTGCTGTTGTTTTATTTTGGGTAGGGCAGACTGATACAAATGTGTCTGTGGGGCGTGTAGGTGAACCCATTGAAGGAACACTGTCGCAAGGGGAGAAGGTGGGGAAGGGAGCTGCCAACGTGGGAGTTGACCCTTGAAAGTGCTTGGGGAGAAAGACACCCACTCCCTGGGCACTGCCGGAGTGCCCAGGACATGCTTAAGAGCTAAGAAATAGTCTGGAGGCCACCCAGCCTTCTCTCCAGCAAGAACTTCCCTTTCTGCCACCCAAAATCTTTTTGGAAATTCTGTTACAAGCACATAGTCCAGTGACTGTTCAGCATGAGTACAGCTGTTGGTTCTACTGCGTTTTTCTCAGTCCCCTGAAAGCTTCAGGACCTCCTTAGACCAGGGAGAGAGTGGTGTGGATCTCGAGGGAGGTGGTGGTAGGAAGGCCACAGAAAGGAGCTTTCACTGAGGAGCCGATATGGACAGTCATGAGTGTCATGCGTCATGGACAGCCTCTTTACCTTTTACAATAAACTCAGCATAGACACATCAGGGGGTACATTATAAAATCCCAGACATTTTTCAAGATGGAGGAGTTCAAAGAATTCTAATGCTCATGGTAAGCTCATCAGGCTGAGGTACTAGATTGCCTTTTGATAAAAAGGACTCTTCTCTATCGTTGGGTGGAAGCTTTCGGAGAATGAAGTCAGGCAGTCCCTGAAATTGTGGCAGTTAGAGTCAACAAGTTAGGTGAGCTGTTAATTAAGGAGATGAGCATAAAGCGTTAGGGCTTCCAAATTAAAGGAGGGCAGGGGAACATTGCCAGGCATTCGTGAGTCCATTGCTTTTCTTCTGATGCCCAGACGGGAAGGCTGTCGGCATCATAGAACAGCACGGTGTGCAGCACAAGGGTGAGATTTGAGGTCAGGTACCCAGCCCCTGGTGAAACAGACTAGCGAGGAAAGATGACGATACAAGAAAAACAAAGAGCCAAGCATCAGAGGTAAAGCAATGAAATATGTTTCGTTTTCCTTCCTATCAGAGCAATTCAAGAAAGCAACAATGCATGTAATACAAAGCATCCTTGGTTTGCTTTAGGAAGGAAAAAAAAAAGAAGGCTAGAAGAGTTCAAATAAAGAAACAAACAAATAAAACAAAAACAGTAATATGATTTGTTGCGATTTAATATTAGATTTTAATAATGATAAGATAATAAGAATCCACAGTGAAAACTGAAAAAGCACATAAAACACAAGGTAAGGATCTGTCTTGCATTTTTAAAAAATAGTAGTAAGATACAATTATGTAATATATCATCTCATCCAGGAAAATCATAAATTCAAAAATAAAAGAAATTCAAAAATGATTATTCATTTTGACACATTGATTGTTATCACCACAGGGGCATGATTCTTAAGCTTTTAGGTTAGCTTGGATTCTAAGATACAGGTAGTCCTTTCTAACTTACAAGCGAAATTATGAAAAGAAACCCAGTTTCCAGTTCAGAAGGACAAACAATCCTTACACATGTGGTTATTTTTGTATAGTATACACACACACACACACACACACACACACACACACACACACACGTGTGTGTGTGTGTTTTGTGTGTGAATTAGATTTCAGATCTTATTATTTTAGAATACAAATGGAATCCACACATATACACACCTACACACCAACACACACTTATTAAAAACTAGAAGAGGCTCCCAAATTCAAGTTCAATAAAAGTCTATTGCATTTTAAATTGAGTATAAAAATATTTTACATTAGAGGAAACTGCTATTTTACACTTCATGATTTGAATACTTTTAAGTGTCTAACTTCTTTGTTACTTTAAATAATTATTTAAAACTCAATTTTCTTCTGGCACAATTCTGATACATAAAAAAGAAAAAATAAATCTTAATACTATCCAAATAAAAATATTCACACACCTCGCCGAATGAGAGAAAGAAGAAAAAATGCATTGCTTCTCTACTAGTAGTTAGCTCAATTTCAGATTAGAACTGTCTACACTTAAGTCAAGTAATATGTCACCATTACTTAAGAATAAAAAAGTAAATCATAATACTACAGCAACAACATTGTATAGGTAGTTTTAGAAGGGTGATTAATGCTATTTGCTAAGTATGCTGCCTTTTAGTTTTACTAGTTAAAGCTCTCCAAATTTTTATTACATGTCAGGAACTTTCTGATTTCTTCTTTCCGAAAAGGAAATAACTCAAATTTACATTTGTTTTTCTGAATTGGAAAATCAATATCTCTAGTTATTAATCAGACTCCAACTTTTATTGGAAGCATTGGTAACTGAAAATATATTGCTACTGGGTGTGGTGTCGCATACCTGTAATCTCAGCACTTTGGAAGGTGGAGGGTAGAAGATTGCTTGAGCTCAGAATTGCCTGAGCTCAGAGACTAGTCTGAGCAACATGGTGAAACTTTGTCTCTACTAAATAAATAAATAAACAAGACAGGTTTGCTGACAATCTGGAATTCTTATAAGATATTTTGGTGTTTTCAAGGAGACCATAAGGAACTTAAGGCAGGAATATATATTATAATTTTTTTTTGGCCACATATTTGAAGAGATAGATACTGTACTCCTATTGGATTTTTTTGTTTTTATTTTTGAAGTAATCTTTTTGTTTTCAAATATTATATATTACCCTTTTGTCCTTCTTAAATTTTCTCTCTTTCTCTGTGCTCCCAATTTTACTTCTGCCTCCATAATTAATCCCCTTTCACCTTATCTTTGAGATGTTTGTATGAATTCTTTTTTTCATTGAATGGAAATCAATGACAATAAAATTATGTGATAAGTGGCTCATGCCTATAATCTCCACACTTTGAGGGACTGAGGTGGGAGGATCACTTGAACTCAGGAGTTGGAAGAAAAAAAAACCTTTTTTTTTTTTTTTTAACATCTCTATACTTAAACTCACCTTTCTACTGTGTATCCTGCATATCATTTCAATGGCTTGATCCAACACATATTTGCTGATCTGGGTTATATTTTCAAGGGTCACTTTTGCTCAATAATCAGACCTATGGTGATGACGTATTGCAACAGAATAGATAACCATCTATATAAATCTATGATAATATATTTAATAATCCATAATAAATCTATACTCCAAAGATATTATCTATTTATAGATGATAATCTATGCTGACCTTTGTGGTAGCTAATGAAAGGAAGGCAAGGGAGGCAAGCAGGAGGTACTGATCAAATTTTAGCTAGAAATGGATTTGACTTGATAAAGATTTATCTAACTATACACTTTAGATTTGTGTCTTTCTTATATGTTATAGATTGATAAATGTTTGCAAGCTATGTGCATATAACATGTTTACATATAACATGTAGCATAAAACATACAACTAAACATAAAACTAAGCACACATACAACCATAAACAGCAAAAGATACTTTCTTAGAAGTCACACTTATCTACTTTGCAGACAAAATTTAAACATTGAGAGCAATGATTCTTAATCAACAGGTATATGTTGACTTTTCCCAACATGCCTGGCTCTTTGCTTAGTGCTCAGGAAACAGACAGATATGGAAGACTTGGTCTTGCCTTCTGATAACTCCTTTTCTGTTATAATGTTGTGAGCTCATTGAGTACAGGATGTGTGTTATTAATTTCTGTGTCCTAATACTTAACTATGCAGTGTTCAAAAATGAATTAAGTACGTAATAAATGAATCCAGTAGAGGGAAAGAGAGTGAGCCAATTACATACAACACATAGATCTTTGTAGCATGTGGTCAGATTCACAAGTTCCTGGAAAACAGGTAGAAGTTGATACCTAAAACCTTAAGATACTTGTCTGCCTAAGTATCAGAAAAATACAGACTTTTACTAAAATAAGAAATGTGGTCTACTAAAATAAACCTCACACCGGTGGAAGAAATCAGCTGCTTAAATGACAGGATCAATGGAACCCCCTTTGTGGAAGCTTGCATAAAGGAGGCTTTATCCTCTTGAGCTGTTTCTCAGGGTTTCCTGATGGGTAAACCACCTTAGATTGCCTGTAGGAGACAAGGATTCCCAAATGTCAGAAACTAGCTGTTTTCTCTAAGGCTCAGTGGAACTTGAAACAAATGTGGACTGCATAGGGAAATGTTCATACAGCTAAATGTACTTACCTGGAAGAACTTGTTTTCAACAATTAAATAGTTTTTAAAGAGGTAGCAAAATGCCTTCTCTACACCTCTTATGAAATCGTAAAAAATAGTTCGTGGAGTAATTAAGATGGCCAACATTAGGTAGCTAGGGTGAGTTTCTCTGGCAGAGCAAACCAAGATAGAGAGAAGTTTATCAGCATCCAGAGAGGAATAGATTCAGCCGCACGCTCCATGAGTCTCCACGGAAGTGATAACTATTCAGAGCAAGGAAAAATATCCACTGACCTGGGCTGAAACTGGCCAGACCCTTGTCTATACCACCACAGTCCACCAAAGCCTCCAGACACAGTGGGGAACGGGAGTGACAGGAATTCAGGAGTTCCGTGCTCCTGCCATGAACTTGCAGCACTCTCTGAGCCTTGCCTGGGTTGTGCTGTGAGGTGGAATGGTGCAGAAAAAAAAAGCCTTGAGCAGCACCAGTTGCTATTTCCCAGAAGCGCAACTCTTGCAGGGTGGAGGGGCTGCTTTCCAGCCAGTTTGGGAGGGTACAACCCCGATGGCAAACTCAGAGGCTACAGACCATTCCTGGCTGGGTAGGTGGCTGAGAACATCTGAGGGCCTGAGGTCAGCTGTACACGGATGGACACTCATGTTGCAGGCTGCCCAAGGCCAAGGCAGGAGCCAGGTAGGAGGAAAAGTCTCCATAGCAAATTTCCACTCCCCTTGTGAACTCTTCCGGGTCTGCTCAGCACAACAGCATGACCCTAATGGCCTGGGACTGCCTCTTGATCCCCACTGGGGCATCCAAGAGTGCATACTTGCAGGATGCTTCATCTCCTTCCCCTGCACTACCTCAGAGGACTCAATCAGACAGAAAACTTGGAAATCCCCACTGCCCTACCCTCCATCTAGGCTGAATAGGCACTTCCTTGGAGCATCACTTGCCAAGAGAAATCCTACAGCCACCATCATAGTCACCTCTTGACTAGAGGTCAACAGTACAGCAGACCGCATCAAATATAATACTTCAGTATTTGGGAAGACCTGATCCTAAGTGCCAGGAAACAGCACACTCCAAGCCACTCCAGCCACTCAGGATGCCATGAGCTGTGAGTGCAGGTACACAGCACAGGGCTGCCACATCTGGCAATTGAGGAACTTACCACACCAAGGCTATATATAACTAAGGGAACCCTAAAGTGCCCACAGCAACCCACTGACAACCTCAACTAAGAAGAAATCATCTACCCAAAAGAGAAAGAACCAGAAAAATAATTCTGACATTAGGTAAAAAATATAAAACAAACCAGAATTCTCCAACATCCCCAAATGACCACACCAACTCCTCAGCAATTAATCCTAACCAAAATGAATTTTTTGAAATTTCAGACATAGAATTTAAAAGGTTGAAGATAAAATTGGTCAGTGATGTTCAGAAGAAAATTGAAAACCAACATACAGAAATAAAAAAAAAAATTCAGAACATGGATGAAAAACTCAAAAAACAAACAAACGAAACCATACCAAACAAACAACAGCAAGCTGAAATTCTAGAAATGAAAGAAGTTTCTTTAGGGAAGTGCACAATGTAGTGAAACATTTTAACAGTAGATGAACGAGCAGAAGAAAAACATATATCAAAGTTTGAAGACAAGGCTATTCAATTAACCCAGTCATATAACAAAAAAGAAAAAGAATCAAGAGTAAAGAACTAAATATCCAAGAATTGTGAGACTATGTAAAAACATCCAAATCTAATAATCATAGGTGTTCCTGAGGACGAAGAGAAAGAAACAGGTTTGGAAAACTTATTTGAGGAAATAATAGAGGAAAACTTCCTTGGTCTTGTCAGAGATATAAACATTCAGATATAAGAAGCCCAAGAATATTCACTGTAAAAAGTCATCCCAAAGGCTTATAATCACCTGGTTAGGTTAAGTTAATGTAAAGGAAATACCTTTAAGACAAGTGAGAGAAAATACTCAAATAATTTACAAAAGTAAACCTATCAGAATAACAGCAGACTTCTTGGAAAAAAAAAATCCGACAAGTCAGAAAGGATTGGGGTCTCATCTTCAATCTCCACAAAAAGAATAAGTGCCAGTCAAGAATTTTATATCACTCAAAACTAAGTGTCATAAATGAAGGAGAAATGAAGACCTTTGCAGAAAAGCAAATGCTGAGGTCATTTGTCACCACTAAACCAGCTCTACAAGAAATGTTCAAAGGAGTACTGACTGCTGAAATAAAAAGTCAAAATACAACAGTAGAAAAATGCTGGGAATCACCAAGTTCACAGGCTTTATGGAAGACCAATACAATGAATAAAATGAATCAACAAAGCAACCAGGTAACTACCAGTATGATGAATATCATTACTTATCATTATTAATTCTGAATATAAATGGTCTCAGTGCCTCACTATAGAGATGTATACTGTCAGAATGGATGAAAACAAAAACAAAAGCAAAAAACCACACACATACAACCAAAATATTCACTATCTTTAAGAGATCTATGTAACTCACAAAGACTCCTATGGACTCAAGCTAAAGGGGTGGTGGAAAATATTCCATGCAAATCGAAACCCAAAACAAGGAGAAGTAGCCATTCTCATATTAGATAAAACAGACTTTAAATTAACAACAGAAAAAAAGACAAAGATGGCTCATTATATAATGATAAAGGAATCAATCCAATGAGAAGACATAACCGTTTTAAATATATGTACTTAACACCAGAACCCCGGCTGTATGAAAAAAATTCTACAAGATCTAACAAAAAGAGATAGACATCAATAAAATAATAGTGGGAAACTTCAACAATAGATAGATCATCAAGGCAGAAAGTCAACAAAGAACGATTGGAGTTAAACAGGACTCTTGGCGGGAATGGAACTATCATTCATCTACAGAACATTCTATTCCAACAAGACAGAATTTATATATTTTTTTATCAGTACATGGACCATTTTCCAAGACAGACCACATGACAGGCCACAAGTCAAGTTTTAATACATTTCTTAAAAACCAGAATCATATCAAGCACCATCTCAGACTACAGAAGAATAAAACTAGAAACTAACTCCAAGAAAAACTGGCAAAACCAGACTTGGAAGTTAAAGAATTTTATTTTTAATGATTCTTGAGTCAACAATGAAATAAAGATGGAAATTTAAAAAATTCCTTGAAATGAATGACAACAAAGAAACAAGTTATCAAAACCTCTGGAACACAGTCAAAGTGGTATTTGAGGAAAATTTATAGTGTTTAAGGCCTACATTAATAAGACTGAAAGACTGCATACCAACAACCTAGCATCACATCTCAAGGAACTAAAAAAACATGAACAAGTCAAACCCAAAGCTAGCAAAAGAAAAGAAATACTTAGATCAGAGCAGACCTAAATGAATTTGAAATAAAAAAATACAAAAGATCAATGAAACAAAATGTTGGTTCTTTGAAAAGGTAAACAAAATTGATAGACTACTAGCTAGATTAATTAAAAAATGAAGAAAGAAGACCCAAATTAGCTCAGTTAGAAATGAAAATGGAGACATTACAACATATACAATGGAAAGTCCAAAGATCATTCAAAACAATTATGGACATTTCTAAGTAAAAAAATAAAAACAAAAACAAAAAAACTAGACATTCTACAGGTAATGGATAAATTATTGGAAACATACAATCCCCAAACCTTAAATCAGGAAGAAATGGAAACCCTGAGCATATCAATAATAAGTAGCAAGATTGAATCAGTAATTAGAAGTCTCCCAAAAACAACAAAAATGTCTAGGTGAACTCATAGCTGAACTCTACCAGACATTCAAAGAAGAGCTGGTACTAATTTTACCGAAACTATCCCACAAGTTGAAAAGGAGTGAATCCTGCCTAACTCATTCTTCGACGCCAGAATCATTTTGATACCAAAGTCAAAGACACAACAAAAATTATATACCAATATCCTTTATGAAGATAGACACAAAAATCTGTACTAAAATATTAGCAAACTGAATTCAATAACATGTGTGCGCGTGCGCACACACACACACACACACACACACACACACACACACACACACCACAACCAACTGAGTTTTATCCCAGGGATGCAAGGGTTCTTCAACATATGCAAGTCAATAGCATAATCCATGACACAAACACAATTAAAAACAAAACTCGTGATCATTTCAATAGATGCAGAAAAAGGATTTCATAAAATACAGCATTCCCTTATGATAAAAACTCTCAGCAAAATAGGCACAAAGGGAACATCCTTATGTAATAAAATCTATATATAACAAACCCATAGTCAATGTCATCCTGAAGAGAGAAAAGTTGAACTCATTCCCCCTCTGAACAGAAACAAGGCAAGGATGACCACTTTCACAACTGTTTAAAATAGTAATGGAAGTACTTGCCAGAGGAATCAGGCAAGAAGAAATAAATAAAGGGTATCCAAATTAGAAATGATGAAATCAAATTATCTCTGTATGCCTACCAGCTGATATTATACCTGTAGAATTCTTAAGATGCCTCTAAAAGACACTGGACTTTATAAATAAATTTGGCAAAATTTCTGGATACAAATCAACGGACACAAATTGGTAGCACTGCCATATACCAAAAACAATCAAGCTGAGAATCAAATCAAGAACTCAATTCCATTTTCAATGGCAACCAAAATGTGAAAACACCTAGGAATATATTCAACCAAGGAGGTGGAAGATCTGTACAAGGAGAGCTATAAAACTCTGTTGAAAGAAATTGCAGAGGACACAAACAAATGGAAAAACATCCCATGCTTACGAATTGGAAGAATCAACATTATTAAAATGATCTATTACTCAAAGTAAGCTACAGATTCAATGCCACCCTTACCAAACTTCCAACATCATTTTTTACCGAATTAGGAAAAAATATCCTAAAATTCATATGGAACCAAAAAAGAACCAGAATAACCAAAGCAATCCTAAGCAAAAAGAACAAGGCTGAAGGCATCACATTACCTGACTTCAAATTCCACTAAAAGGCTGTAGTAACTAAAACAGCGTGGTTCCGGTATGAAAGCAGACACATGCAACAGAAGAGAGGATCCAGAAATAAACCCAAACACCTACAGCCAAATGATCTTTGACAAAACAGACAAAATCATACAATAGGGAAAGGACACCCTATTCAACAAAGAGTGCTGGGAAAATTAGATTCCCTCATGCAGAATACTGAAACTTCATCCATGTCCCTCCCCATATACAAAAATTAACTCAAGATATATTAAAGACTTAAATGTCAGAACTGAACCCATAAAAATCCTGGAAGAAAACCTAGGAAAAAGTTTTTGGACGTTGGCCTAGGCAAAGAATGTAGGGCTAAAACCTCCAAAGCAAACTCAACTAAAACAAAAATAGATAAGTGGATTTAATTAAACTACAATGCTTCTGCACAGCAAAATAAATAATCAGCAGAGCAAACAGGCAACCTACAGAATGAGAGGATATATTTGCAAATAATACAACTACCAAAGGACTAATATCCAGAAGCGACAAATAACTCAAACAAATCAGCAAGAAAAAAGCAAATAACCCCATTAAAAAGTGGGCAAATGACATGCATAGACACCTCTCAAAAGAAGATACACAAGTGGCGAACAAACGTAGGAAAAATTGCTCAACATCACTCAGCATCAGGGAAATGCAAATTAAAACTACAATGGAACACCACCTTACACTAGTCAGAATGGTCATCGTGAAGAAATCAAAAAGCCGTAGATGCTGGCATGGATGAGGAGAAAAGGGAACACTGATACACTGTTGGTGGGGTGTCAATTAGTACCACCTCCATCGAAAGCAACATGGAAATTACGCAAGGAACTAAGTGTAGACCAGCAATCCACTACTAGGTGTTTGCCCTAAGGAACAGAGGTCATTACAGAACAAAGAATCCTGCACCTGCATGTGGATCACAACGCAACTCACAGTTGCAAAGATGTGAAATCAACCTAAAAGCCCACCAACCGTTCAGTGGTGAACAGAAACGGGGTGTATATACACCATAGACGACTCCACAGCCTGGAAAAAGACTGAAATCATGTTCTTTACAGCCACACGGGTGGAGTTGGGGATCGTCATTCTAAGTAAACTGACTCAGAAGCAGAAAACCAAGCACCACATTTTCTCCGATGTGGGAGTCACACGGTTTCCAAGACGGAAATAGTAGCTACTTGGGACACCCATAAGGGGGAAGAGGAGACGGGGGTGAGAGTTCAGAAACTGCCCACAGGGCACAATGTTCACCATTTTGGGATAGGGCCTCCCGAGACCCAATCTCTGCCACTACACAATATGTTCATGGAACAAATATGCATGTGTATCACCTGGAGCTAAACTAAAAAGTTTTTTTAAAATAGTGGAAATTCTATTTTCATTTTATTGGTCTTAATTGGTCACAAATGGCAACGATAAGTAGACTCTCCCAAGGTCTACTTATAATATAATTGTGTATATACACAAATATATCATTTCATACACATATTATTTCATGAACATAATGATCTCTAGTCCCATCTATGTTTTATATGTATGTGTGTGCACTGGCCCTTGAAAACTAAAAAGGCAGAACCAGTTACAAAAACTAATCCGACTAAATAAGGCATCTCAGCCGGTTGTGGTGGCTCACACCGGTATCCCAGCCCTTTGGGAGGCTGAGATGCGAGGACAGCTTGAGCCTAGGAGTTTGAGATCAGTTGGGGCAATACAGGGAGACTCTGGCTCAACAAAGAAATCAAACAATTAGCTGGATGTGGTGGTGCATGCCTGTAGTCCCAGCTGCGCAGGAGGCCAACGCAAAAGGACTGCCTGAGCCCAGGAAGTTGAGGCTGCAGTGAGCCATGATCAATGCCACCGCATGCCACTTTCCTCTCCATTCTTGTCAGCGTTTATTGTCCCCTGTATTTTTTTTTATGAGCCACTTTATTTTATTTTAATTATTTTTACTGCAATAGCTTTAGGGTGCACAAATAGTTTTTGGTTACACGGATGTACTATGGAGTGGTGAAAGAGTCTGGGCTGCAAGTGGACCCCTGACCCCTAGCCCTACCTGTGCACCTTGCACCAACAGGTGCTTTGCATGCCTCCCCTCCCTCCCACCTTCCCCCTTCTGAGTCACCAGTGTCCATTATTCCTTTCCACACACCTTTGCAGATCCTCAGTTCATCTCCCACTTCCAAATGAGAACATGCAGTGTTGGAGTTTTTGTAGACAGCGTCCCACCATGGTAGTGTTTGAGTACTCAGCGTTTGTCCATATACTTACTTACCAGTGGGTTTTATGCCTCCAAATGTTTTCTTTTCATGTGTTAGTGGGTTTGTTTTTTGATTCTTTCAGTTTGATTTAGCGTTTCTGGTAAGATGAATCTGGTATTAATACACTCTCTCAGCTAAGGATTCGTGCTCAGGGGATTGGTGAGACATCCATGCTACGTGTGGTGTGTCTGAACAGTCTCTGGTTGGGCATCTCCTTTGGCTAACATAGAAAGCTGAGTTTTCTGGTCTGGGGATGGGAGTCCCACCTCCCTTGTCTCTGGCCGTCCTCAGGGATATTTCTCCTTCCTGGCACTCCTGGTACTGCCCATGGGTTGAGGCAGGGACGACTCTCCTGACAGAGATCCCATGACAGGCGTGAAGTCGGTTGTCCACCTCAATCTCACTTCTTTCTGTGGCATAACCATGAGTCTGGGGTGAATTTTCCACATATTTTGTGTCTGAAAGATTAGGGGAGGGACTTCACTTATAAAAGTCTGATTCACTTACTGACTGCTTGGGGTTTTTTTTCACTTCTCTGGCCCCAGATATTGTCTCATTCTCATATTTGAATCCTGGCAACACTCTCAGTGCTGCATATTTGGTTCTGCTTTTCTGTCAGGGTTAGGGAGGCCAGCTTGCTTTTACTCTGGTATTGTGGTATATCCTTTCATATATGCTCTAGACTGGAGCAAGACTAAAGAGTGATGGATTGAAAAAAAAAATGGATAAACCATGAGGTCAAAAGTGAAGGAAAGACAACTTGTGTCTCAGCTTCAAAATATGTCATTATTCATAATCTGACATTATTTGATTTATTACTCTTTTTTGCTATAAGTTTATTCAAAAGCACAAATCAAACAAGTTATAGAAATTTGGTAATTCACTGCTGCTTATGTTCATCTTTTAATTAAAAATCTTATTTTTAGCATGACTTTCTGTAACTATGAAACTTTTGAATATTTCTTCCTTGTGTTTATTGACTATGAGAAATGACTGCGATATATTTTCCTCAGTTAAGAATAATGCAACTTTTATTTGAAACAATCAAAATTGGCTATTAAGGTTGAGGCTATCATGTTAGAAATGACATTTAGTTGTGGAACTTGCATTTTTAGTAAACCTGTTTCTCTGAAATACAACCAAGGGTAAAATTTTAGTTCTGCATCTATGGCTTCTACTGAGTTATGTGAGACCTAGATGTTTTTCAAGCACCACGGCATATTTTAAAAATGTATTAATAATCAAGTGGCTAATAGGCCAGGAGTGGTGGCTCACACCTGTAATCCCAGCAAGTGGGGAGGTCTACGTGGGAGGATTGCTTGAGCCCAGGAGGTCAAAACCAGTCTGAATAACAGAGTAAGACATGAAGACATGTCTCTACAAATATTTTTTTTTTTCATTAATCAGTATTTTTTATTATGGTTTTGTGGGGTACAGTTAAGGGTTAGGTGTACAATGACGCTTCATTCAGGCACACTGTAGATAAGAAGTGTCTTCCCATCCCCCGACAGATATTTGCTACTGTTAATCCCATCCCCCTCCCCCCCATAGTTTCCCAGTACCATCAGTCATTTTCTTATAGTATTGCAAAGCCAAAGAAACCATCAAGAGAGCAGGGAGACAGCCTACAGACTGGGAAAAAGTATTTGCCAACTCTAAGTCTGACAAAGGCTTAACATCTTGGATCTACAAGGAACTGAAATGTACTGAAAAGAAGAAAACAAACAACCCCATTATAAAATGGGCAAAAGACATGAACAGACACTTCACAAAAGAAGACATTCGAGCAGCCAACAAACACATGAAGAAATGCTCAACCTCACTAATCATCAGGGAGATGCAAATCAAAACCACACTGAGATACCACCTAACCCCAGTCAGAATGGCAATCATCAACAATTCAAAAAATAACAGCTGCTGGAGAGGGTGTGGTGAAAAGGGAACACTTCTACACTGTTGGTGGGAGTGTAATCTACAAATATTTTTTAAAAATTACCTGTTATTCCAGCTACTCTGGAAACTGAAGAGCAAAGATTGCCTAAGCCCAGGAGTTTGAGGTTGTGATGAGCTGTGACAGTGCTACTGAACTCCAGTCCTGACATACACACACACACACACACACACACACACACACACACACACACACGCGCGCGCGCGCGCGCACAGATGTAAAATTTGTGTGTGTGTGTGCCAGAATTACTAACTGCCATTTATTTTTCTTTTCTTTTTTTTTTCTAAGTCGGAGTCTCACTCCGTGGTCCAGGCTGGAGTGCATTTGCACAGTCATGGCTACTGCAACCTTGATCCTCTGGGCTCAAGCAATCCTTCTGCCGCAGCCTTCCACATAGCTGGAACTACAGGCATGTGTCCCGATATGCCTGGCTGACTGATTTCCTGTAGAGATGAGGTCTCGCCAACTTGCCCAGGTTAGTCTCAATCCCTGGGCTCAGGCAATCCTCTCGCATCCGCCTCCCAAAGTGCAGGGATTAGCATCGTGAACCGCCAGGTCTAGACGATTTATCTTTCAATAAAATGCTTTTTTTTTTTAATGTATGCATTCATACATGCTTAAGCTACAATTCCTCTTATTCTTTTTTTCCACAGGAATGAAATGTTTGACTGTAAAGTCAGGGTGTCTTTAGACAGGGAATGTGTGTGTCTGATGGTTTATGTAACAGTTAAATGAAATTAAAACTGTAAAATAAATCTTCTCTGTTAGAGATCTTTTCCCCCCCTCCAAATACAGCTACTTAAAATATCCCATTTTGGAAAATGTCACTTGGAAGAATCTGTGTTTTCTTTTGACCAAGTAAGTGCTCTGGAAAGGTCATAACAGCAGGGCTTCTATTTGCTAACAGACCTTTTTTCTTGTACTCATTTAAATAAGAGGGACAATTAAAGTTTCGGCAGTGGAAAATTATCCACTAATTAGAACTGGAAGCAAGAAGCCATGAAGTACAGGTGATAACCATAAATCAGAACAATTATTCTGTCTAGAAAAGCAACATGATCAAATCAAAGTCACTATACCAGCTGCTCATTTAATCTGGGGTTACAATGTTTTTCCACTTTTTGTGAGGTGTCCCAGGGTAGAAGGAGCTTGAATCTGATAAGCAGACATCCTTCAGAATTATTTATTACTTCAAGAATGTGTGGATATGCTGGTGTTTGTTATTTTTACAGAAACGTTTGGACTAGATTAGAAAAAAGTGACATTCAAAATGTGAAATCACCTAACTATAATGTTGCATTTTCACCTAGTATAAATATAACATTTAAACTGAATAAGATACTGAATTCTATTTTTTGTTGTGATTGATAATGACTGAGACATATTTATTATGCAAATATAATTTTGTTGTAACACAGCCTTTGGGAAATACATAAAGCTTCTACATGAAAGTGGAATTATTATACCATAAAATAAATTTTAATATTCTTCTAACTTATTACTTGAAATTCCTTTTTATTTTCTCAGATATTCTGGTTCAGTATTAAGTAGGGAAATAAGTATTTTGAGTACACACACAATGAAAAATAGCAATATGCAAAATCATATTTACATACTTATGCAGCTCCTTTCTGTAATATGGTAATTTTATGACATATTATTTCTAGAGTTTAGATGTGCACTCTACATGAAACAACTCTTGCGCTCAAAACATTATAGGTGCGTACAAAAATTAGATATTTACACACACAACCATGTAAAGTTGAAAGCGATAAGTATTATTAAAGAGACCACAAAGGAAAGATAAAAATTTTTCGATAATTTAAATTAATATGCAATATTGAAGTACAATTATGTGCAATAATTTCTTATTATATATGCAAGAAAATATACAATTTATTATTGTATATGCAACCACCATAATTATTAGAAAATGTTCCTTTTTGGGGGGTCGGAGTCTTGCTCTGTCAGCCAGGTTGGAGTGCAGTGGGACAATCATGGCTCACTGTAACATTGACCTCCTGGGCTCAGGTGATCCTTCTGCCTCAGCCTCCAGAGTAGCTGGAAATACAGGTATATACTACCACATCCAGCTAATTTTTTGATTTTTGTAGAGATGGGGTCTCACTATGTTGTCTAAACCGGTCTTGAGCTCCTGGACTTAAGCGCTCCTCTCGCCTCAACTTCCCAGAGTGCTGGGATTACAGATGTGAGACATTGCTCCTGGCCTTATTTTCTGACCTTAACTAAGTTTGGCGTTTATCTCCTATTTTGTCTCCTATCAAGACTTCTAGAAAATTTCGGGCAGTGTCTTAAGTTGTTGGAAGATAAATAGATACAGTTTCTGCCATCAAATAACTCACAATTTAATAGAAAGTTACAGATGTAAACCCACCATTACAATACCAGGTGTTGATAGCAAAAATCGAAATAGGTACAAAGAGTAGGGAGAGCTCAGAGAAGGTAGTACTTGATTTCCCCCAAGAGAAGTCACAAAAGCTTTCTAAGCACTCTAATGTGAGATTTTAAAAACTGAATAGGTGTTCTCCAGGTTAAATAGGCTGGGGGGGAGGCATTAAAGAGAAAAAGCAGCTCATATCCAGACAATGAAAGACACATGTTACCCATTCTTAGAGGAGTAAACGAGTTTGTGGAACACAGGTACACAAAGAGACAATTTGAGGATATATGATCCAAAACTTAGAGCAGTCATACCTTATATACAATAAGGAGCCATTTACAAATTCCTGAGTAGTTATGTGCAAAAAAATCGATTTACATTATAGAAAAATCACCCTAACAATTATGTGGTGTGAAAGGAAAACAGAAAATAGAAGACAGGGAGGCCAGCTATGGTAGAAATATAGGGGAAAAATATGGAGGTCGTAGGTCACTCCCCGTTGTAATAAAGAGGTAGTGACCAAAGGTTTTAAATTCTACAGTCCAACTGTAATGCTTGTTGTATTTTGGTATTTAGAAAGGCATTGATGGTCATTGTGCATTTAGCCAGCCACATGTCTTCCCAATGGTAGAAGTAGGGATAGAGAATGGGAGACATAAATGAAAGACCCTGGAGAGAAAGAATAGACAATCTTACACACCTTTAGGAGTGAGATGGAATGTTAAGGTTGAATTCAACTGAGTCATTCATTATCAAACAAGAAGGATGATTTTGCTATTATATGCCATTTAGGAATTCATAAGAGAGTTCTCAGAGGGAAGAATTAGCTTTTGTTTTATATATAAAATGATTAAAGTTATTTGAAAACGTAAGTATTACACAGAGGAGAAGAAAAGGTTTGAATGAAGAGACAGTTGAACTATAATTCAGGATAAAGTCACTTTGGGAGTGCATGAAAAAGAGGGTCATCTAAAGAGAGAACTCTGGTCGTGTTAATATTTAGAGTATTGGTAACAAAAGAGGAGTTAGTGAAGATAATGAACATATATAATGAGCCCACAAAAAAAACCATTATTATGGGACCCAAAGAAACATAGTGTTTGACAGATGGCTTCTTCCGGGTCAAATGTTCAGAAAATGTCAAAGACGGAGAAAACACTTGTGTTTGATGGCTGGACATCACTAGTGTTTTCCAAGAGAGTGACCGTATCACATAGGCTGGAGTAGTTCTTGGGAAATAGATTTCCAGCGGATAGTTAATGAAGAGAAGTCAAGAATAAAGCACAGTAAATTCAAGTCACTTTTTGAGAAAATTGGTAATAAGAAAAAAAAAGGATAAGGTGCTTCAGAGAACTGTGTTTCCTGAAGTAAACTGCTCATAGGGGGAGAGGAGACAGCTGATTTAGTGGCAATAACTGATCATGCTCTGATAGCAGTGGAGAGGCAAACGAAAGGGAGCATTAACTAGTACACGTAGTGACTAACTTATTGTGAGATTTACAAGAAGAAAGCAAGTGAGACAAGGGAATAAAGAATAACAAGGACTCAACATCCCTGACTCCGTTGTGGTGATGCCCAAAATCCAAAAAGCCAACCTGTATACAGAGCTATAGAAGGATCTGTATATGGATCAAGGCTATTCTCTTTTTAAATAAAATGTATGATAGCATCGAAACTCGAAACTTTTCTGATAGCCTGAATTCTTTTGTTCTGATACTCTTTCAACGTTTACACTGTTGGGAATCAAAGTGTGTTTCCCACACTTCAGACATGAGCTTCACAAGGCAGCTTGTTAGAAATGCAGAAACTTGACAGGAAAGAAACTTCCAAGGGAGGGAGGTGGAGTCCCACAACGTCAAGAAGGGTACCTGATTTCAAACCAGGCAAAGTGGGGAACAAGGGGAGGCCCAAACTTTACCTGTATGATGACCGCTTGTGTACCTAATCCTGAATTGTACACCACGTCTTTAAAATAAAATAAATTGAAAAACAATGGGAGGCCGAAGCGAGAGGACTGCCTGAGCTCAGGGGTTCAATGACAGTCTGAGAAACTTGGTGGGACCTCATCTCTACAAATAATTCAAAAAATTGACCGGGTGTGGTGGTGCATGCCTGTAGCTCCAGTGACTTGGAAGGTTGAGGCAGAAGGATCACCGGAGTCCAACAGGTTGAGGCTGCGGTGGCCGTGAGCAAGCCATTGCACTCCAGCCAGGGCGGCAGAGTGAGACTCCAGTTCAAAAAATAATTATAAATTAAAAATAAATAAATAGCAGGAAAAATCCTTCTGAGAAAGAAAATACAACCTGTTATAAATGTCTGAAATAAATATTAAAATTAACTAAAAATGCAAAAAAAGAAAACCATCAAGAAATGCAGAAACTTAGGTTTCATCCCAGAGTTCCTGAATCATTGTCTGAATCTTAAAAAATATCAACAGATGATTAAAATGCACATTACATTTTGAGAAACATTGATTTATAACATATTAATTAAATAATATATTGCTATTCGTATGTGACTAATGATTTGCTATCTGTTGATTTATTCTGTAAAGTAGAGAATACCTAGTTAGGAAAATATCTGTTTGTGAGCTTTTGCAAAGGATCAACACAAATTTAATTTTTTCTTAGAAATCAGGGAGAGAAAAGACACATTAAAATAACCCTAAATAACTGAAGTTAATTTAGACAAAAATATATACCATATTTTAAAGTTATATTAAAAACATAAATGCAAATCACTACTTGATTTTAGTTTTTGTTTAAAAGTGAAATTTCTGTAAGCCCACTGAAACCAGATGGCCTTTTAAAATTTAGGTGTAGATTATCTGGATATTATAATTGTAAAACTGCTTTCATGGGATCTCCTTCAAATGCAAGTGTGGCGCACTGACATACATTCTCATCAATTGGTATCTATGATTCAGTCATTAAATAGCCTTCTCCTTTATTGCAACTCACTAAGAAAAAAGAAGAAACAATTCCTTGCCCTTACTTCTGTGAAGTCATAGTAAAAACACATCCACCTGACATGCTCTGCATTTACCGCTAAGGCCAATTGGAAGAGAAAAAGGACATTGGGAGAGAATCTGGTTGGCAATTCTCCTTGGATCATGATTGAGAGATGGCTACAGATTCTTTGATGATTCCCCAATTAAAATGTTCAGTGCAGTTCCTCTTACCTTGTATCTGGACTAGCATTAGTGACTTATTTGAACCAAAGAACACAGTTGAAGTGATAGACTTGCCCGATGAGTTCACGAGAATTATTACAGCTCCTGCCCTCGTGGGTTCCCTGATCCGTCCTCTAAGAAGTCTGGCTACCTGAGACCAGCATGATGAGAAGCCACATGAAGTTCTCTTGGTGACAATTCTTGCTGAGTCCAGGCTACTAGGTATAACCGTCAAAGCACCAGACATAAGTGGAGTCATCCTGTAGACCCCAGATCAGTCATGTTCCAGGTGAATACCATCAAGAGATAGCTGTTGATGCCAACAAGCTAAAACAAAAAATAAAAACCTCCCAAGTGAGTCCTATCCAAAATTCTTGATCCCAAATTTATGAGCTAAAGAAAAATAGTTGTTAAGCCGGTAAGGTTTTGAGTAGTTTGTTAAGTAGCAACAGATTAATTAATTATGATGCCTCAAATTTTACATGTTTTTTATATGCTATCCCCTCATCTCTCTTTCTTTTTTTAATGAAATCAATGTGAACATTTTTGTAATGCGATACAGAACACTTCATATGAAGCTAGAAATTCATCCTGCATCCTTGGCTGAATCTTTGGTCAAATACTATTCAGTATATAATCATAGAATTGCCTATGACAGGTAATATTTCATAATGGTTTCTTTATTCTCATGCTGGTGGTTTTGTGCTTCTGAATTACTATAAATGAATAAAGATTTGAGAAGAATTTTTGAAATGTAGACTTATACATTTTCCATTATGATTAGTTTAATTAGATGTAGAATTAAGCCAAGGAAGTATGCCAGGCTGAAATATAATATTTTGAAATATGATTATGTTGAAATCAAAAATTAAATTTTCTCTTTTTATATTAAAATACTCTGAAGTGGTATTAATATAACATATACAAAGGGCTTTTCTATTTTATTTTACATTTGCCAAGAATGAGATAACTCCTACTATCTAAAATAGAAACTGCTCTCTCAAGCACTTGAGGTCTTTGCTCTCCATGGTCGTAGAAGCACATAATAAAGTATTGATAATAATGTAAGATGATTGAATTCTCAGTATTTCTCTGAAAATGAAAATTTCTATATTAAAATATGTTTGAAGAGAAATAAACTTATTCCTAAATATTCAAAGTTAATTCAACTACCTTAACCGGTTGTGTAGTCCATACTAATGTATAAAAAGTTCAAAGAAATTTCCTTTTCTTTTTTTATCTGTGCAGAATGATTTTCTAATTAAATATTTTTATTAACGTGCACTTGTCCCAGGAAAAGTCTAACTGTAAGATACAGAGCTAATGTTTACTCAATCACTTGGCAATTTATTGTGTTTTCTAGCAGTGATGCCAGACAAAGAGAGGCAGTGTTGCTTAGTGGAAAGTGTGCACCAAGTTTCAACGTGCTATAACCCAAGGTCTACCTAGCCCTTGTGACAATCATTTTCTCATCTTTAAAATGCGTAAAATATTTCCTTGAAAATTCAGCATGAAGATTAAGTTAAATAATCTGAGTTAAAGTAAAACACATAGCACACGAATACTTAATAAATGACAGCTATTCATTACTAAGAATGAGAGTACTTATCTTACGACTATTCTGATTACCACACAGTTTGTTTTGAATTAATCACTAATCTGGGAGAAACACAACTTCTGCAAAAGATAACCACAAAATGTTTTTTGGGAGATCTCTTATTTTATCAAGTACCATCTATTTTGGATAAAAACTATTTCTACCCTAAACAGTTTTGGTAATTCTTAAATATTTTACAGATATGATCAATTTTCCCACACAGACTGATTTATTTTTTATGATTTTATTCAATGAATATTCAATCAGACACCAAAATTGGTAAAGATTGCTATTAAATTGTTATTCATATCGTTACATATCTTCATATATCTGTTAGCTCTTAAAAACTCTATTGTGTACTCAAATATTCTGTAAGAGAACCTAAATGTAAGATGCAGAGGAATGAAAGCTTGGTGGGAGCTGTTTCTGGTGGAAGAGAGTTGTGAGGGGTAGGTAGTGCTGGAAGACACATATTCTACAGAATGAAACTAAAAACCATAGAAATTAAAAAGTCTGAAAAATTTGCATCCAAAAGATCATTTGGTCATATCCACTAGAACATACCATACAATATTTTGAAGGTAACATTAGATGGCATTTATGTATATATAAGATATGTTCTGAAAATCATGGTGATGGATACTGTTATAACCATTGTGCTGCTAAAACAAAATGAAATTAATATTTTATGGACAACCCGTATGCTGGAGTCTTGGAGAGCACACATTTGTGAATAAATCATTTTAACTCCCTGTTTAATTTATACAAGATACACATTATTATGTCATGAATAGGACATGATATATTTTATTTTCAATTCTTTTCTAATAGAACAAAATAGAAACTGTTTTGATAGAAACTGGCATTTGATGTGCAACAGAATTGGAATAAAGAAGTCATTTCTAAATAATGCTGTCATACTCATCAGAAGAGCACTGTGATTATTGCTTATTTTTACATTATCTGGCACTCAATTTCTAAAATAATGCAATAACCTACATTTTTCTGGTCATGAGAGAAAAAATCACATATGAATTATCAGTACAGTAAGTCCTCTACACACAAATGACTTCCATTCTGAGAGTGCATTCATAAGTCCAATTTGTTTGTAAGTCTTGAATTAGAGTCTTACTCCATTGCCCATGCTAGAGTGCAGGGGCACACTCATGGCCACCCCAGCCTCGACCTGCTGGGCTCTGATGATCTTCCTGCCTCAACCTTCCAAGTAGCTGGAACTACAGGCGTGTGCTACCACAATCAGCTAGTTTTTTGATTTTTTGTAGAGACGAGGTCTCACTGTGTTGCCCAGGTTGGTCTTGAACCGGCGGGCTCAGACGATCCTCTCACCTCAGCCTCCCAAAGTGTTGGAATGACGTGCTTGAGCCCCACACCCAACCTTGTAATAGGTTTTAATACTTTTCACACATATACATTAAAAGCAAACAAAAAATAAAGAAAACATTTTTTAATCTCACAGGACAGTACCTTAAAAAGTGCAGTGAACTAATTTACATGATTGACCATACAAATGCATATTTGCATCTTTGAAAGTTTGCAATTGAAAGGCTTGTATGTAGGGGACTTACTGTAAATGAAGCATTTTTTAAATACAATTTTTGAAAAATATGTTAAAATGGTTAACTTCTCTCACAGGTACAGTGTTATGACATCTTATTTTTATGATTATTAGCAGCACAACTATTACACTGGGCTGCATTCTGCTGAACAAAGATTGTTAAAAGTTATTTTTTTGATAACAATCAATGACTCCATCTGGCTATGCTTTAAAAGAACATAGTTATTTTTTTTAATAACAATCAATGACTTCATCTTGCTATGCTTTAAAATTCCTTAGACCTATTGGAGTTTTTTCTCATTTGCTTTCTTTCATTGCCAGTTTTTAGTTCTCATGGATACATGCCTACCAGTAAGAAATCTGAGCCGGGCTCAGTGACTCAGCCTGTAATCCTGCACCTTTGGGAGGGTGAGGTAAGTGGACTGCCTGAGCCCATGGGTTTGAGACCCGCCTGGGCAGGCGAGACCTCATTTCTACAATAAATCAAAAAATCAGCCGGGTGTGGTAGCACGTGCCTGTAACTCCGGCTACTTGGAAGGCTGAGGCAGAAGGATCGCCGGAGCCCAGCAGGTCGAGGCTGCCGTGGCCAGGAGTGGCCACTGCACTCCAGTCTGGGCGACAGAGTGAGACTCCAACTCAAAAAAACAAAAAACAAAAAAAAGAAATCTGTTCACCCTCTAATGTACCTTTTTTATTTAGTAAAATGAGAGAAAACCATGGGACCAAGCTTATAAGAATTTTCTGGAAATTAAGAAGAAAAAAGAGACTTTGATATTTAGGGAGATTCCTCCATAAGACCTAGTACCATTAATAGAAGAGATGATTGTATTTGCTTAATTATATAGTTCTGCCTACTTTGGTCAAACTAACAAAAGAGATTTCTGGGAATAATATGTTTACAGAAAGTTCTGCAACCGGTTGGCCCAATATTATTAATTTTAGAACATTCATCATCAATGCATTCAGAGATGTGTTACTCTTCCTTTCTATCTGGTGATTGTCCTTAGAATGGCAGTTCTTTTCCCTCATACTTTTTGCTAGTGAGGTAATCCAGGGTGAAAGATAAGTAAAAGCCCAAATAGAATGGAGACTTTAATTCCACTTCCTCTTATTAAAAGAGCTTTAAATTCAACCATGTCTACTTGGGAGGATAAATAGTTCAACTTTTTATTGAATTTACACTTACATAGTCAATCCTTTGCATTATTTTACTGCCATGATTATTTTTTGGAGTTGCCATTATTCTTATACTGACTAACCACTGGCATTAAGTATGAATTTTACTAATACAAGCCTCAGAGGACAGCCCAATTTCCAAGTCCTCAGGGGTCTTTCACTGCTGTCCTAATGTGGGAACAATAAAACTGTTTTGCTTTGTCAGATATTAAAAAAGTTATTTTAAGTATACAAAACAGAACCCCTTGCTTGTCAGATAACCCTTGATTGAAGAAAATACACTCAAAAACTTGGTAAAAACTTGCACGATACCTGGATTTCCAAAAAATATAATTCAGTATGTAATTGAAAGAAACAACACTGTATATTTTCTATATTTTTGGCTAGCTAAAACTCAATGTAAATTTTAAAAACACAAATTGTAAAAATTATAATTCCATTAAAGAGGATATATCCTCTTCACATTGCCAATCTCAGAAAATCTTTCTTGGAGACTCTCCAGATTGTATTATACAGCATCTATTATGCTGTGAGATTCTTGAGGATAGTAATTATATCTTTTCGAGTCGGTAGTCTTAATTTCATGACTGAATGACCATCAGTAGTTTAAACCTTATAAAACATTTTCTTACTCTGAATAAATTGGCATATAAATTATAAGGTAAGAACTTGTGATTTTTGCAGAGATTCAAACAACAAAACAAACAATATTTTTGAAAGATGTTTTGTCATAAATACTTAGCACTCTAACTTGCTGGTCTCTGTTGGATTGCTATTTATCTTTTAGGTTGTATGGTCTATTTTGAAGTATTTTTCAATTAGTTATAACATATCAAAATTTATTTTACTAAATGTCATTGATAAGGTATTAACATCCAGTATTAGTTTCTCTAACTTTCTCAATTATGTCTGTCTTACATTTGAAACAGCAAGATAGTGGATGTGCGTTCTTTGGTTGTGATACAAAGGCACTCATGGAGCCAAATTTTGTGAGGAAGCTCACATTCTGGTAGTAGCTATAGACCTGAACAAAAAAAAACCTAAAAATAAAGCTCAAAAATTACTATGAAACAAGAAAAATATAATGAGCTATTTTGATTTATGATATTCATTTCCATTTCACATAAGCAATCGATCTTAATACATACTACAAAACCTTGCATCTGCATTATTAAGAAGTACAGTTCACATTTGGCTGTTCTAAAAGAGAAAGACAGTATTCAGGTAATGTAGCAGATCATTTCTGTTTATCAGAAGGAAAAAAATTAAGCAAATTTTAAAGAGGCAAAAATAAAAATACTCTTTGTTCTGTATTAGTGACCTGAGTACTGTAATAACCATTTATATAGTAGCAGTCATGAAAGCATACGTTGGCGTTTTAGAGACATTTCATTATAGGTTGACTTCTTCATGTGTATGACTATATGGATATGCTTTCTCAGAAAACGTACTTAATTAAACCCAATTAATAGAATATCCTTTTTCTCCCATTTTGCATGCCTTTGTAGGAATATTTATGACTCTGCATTTCAGTCTAGATAATTTGTAGTTCAGCAGAAAATAATCACGCCAATCATATCCAACAGGCATACACTTTCAAGATGGATTTTGTTTCTTTTTGTGTAAAAGTATTGAGGATAGGTCTCTGTCTCGTCTAGTCTAGTATCCCTCCCCGAAAGTGGTTTAGCTGTGTGTAAAATACATTTTTGAGCTTAGTTTTATTTGTTACAAAAGTATGAAGTAGGCAGAAGGGCATTTACTCAATTTTCCATTTTGGGACTCAAGTGAGTAAGGTTAGGTTAGTTGGCTTATTTACACAGTTAATCAGTAGCAGAAAGAGGCCAAGAGCCCAGAACTCCAAAATTTAAGTCTTAGGCTCTTTAATTACACCAAGACAATTAAAATGAAAAATGTGATTAGGAAACTTACTAAAAATTTAGGCCTGTAATAACAAAATTCAATTCTTGGTAAATAAATAAAGACAGAAATTTAAGTGGCTTTATTCCAAATACTTAATTTCCAATTATGAATTAAAAAGAGATTGCAGGAATTTAAAGGATTGCTTCTTAATTCTGGTCATTCTGATGTCATTCAGAGATTGTATATTGGCAATTCTGATGGGGCTGTTTTGTTTTTTGTTTTGATTGTTAATGTGAAAGATTCGTAAGAGAATAAGAAAAAAATTACTTACTAAAAAGAAATATTAACTGAATCATGTTTTCATTATGAAATCCCTCCTTTAGGTTAAAAAGGATATACTATTTTTTTTCTAAGTAGTACATACAGAAAGTGATCTACATTAATATTATTAATTGATATCAACCAGTGTATGTGTGTGTACATACACATAGATATACACCCATATACCACAGATCCTGGAATGATGTCATTTCCTAATAACATTGATGAGAAAACAACAACTGATTTCTGGTTAGGGCCACCATTGGTGTGGGTTTGCTTGTCTTAATGGCCATGATCTGACTGATCATTGGTGTGTGTGAGTCCACCCTGTGATGCATGGTATCCCGTCCAGGGCTGGCTCCCACCCTGCACCCTGAGCTACAGGAAAATGCTCCAGCCATCTGAGACCCTCAACAGAGATAAGCAGGTAAATAACTATCTACCCTGTTTTTATTAATCTCTCTGGAATATATATATATAGATCATGTTTATTTCAGTTTAATATTATAGGTGCTTTGAGTATTTGTTTAGATGTTTGGTCATGTTTTATGACCATGAAGAGACCCTAGGAACTTAACTTTCATTTATGTCCATTCACCTTTGATAAAATTAGCTTTATTGTACCTTGTTTCACTTGCGATCACAGTTCCAAAGAAACAATTGACCACGAAGTGAGAACTTACTGTACTCAGTTAATAATGCATGTGCTTTGTGACTATTTACTTTGTAGCTACTAGTAGTTAAATATATAATACTGCTAGCAATAACAAAAAAGGATAAAAATAAACTATATTCCAGATAATAACTTACACCACTTATTAACGTGTGTTAATCATCAGTTCTCAGAAATTAGACATATACTGAGAGTAAAGGATTTCTTTTGGTTCCAGTGGTTCTCTAAAAAGGGCAAGTTTACTCTTCCAGTGGTGACGTGTTCAATATCCAGAGACACTTTGGATGTTCAGAACCAGCAGGTTGCTGAGTACATGCAGTAAGCAGAGACGAGGGATTGTGCTAAACGTCTTACAGTATGCAGAACAGCCTTAAATGTCAATAGTGTGGAGATTGAGAAATTCTGGTATGTTCGAATAGCTCTCTTATTGAAGATTTCAAGTGAGATGAAGTCACATAACCTAAATAATTAGACACGTCTGCTTCAGAATCGTGGCAGGTTTTCCACGTTAAACAACTCCATCCAACAATAGGAAGGACTGTTCACTGGGAAAATACACCAGGAGCAGTTCACTTGTCACAAATACAGTTGTTTTGAGGCACGAATGTACATAACTTCTCCTTTGGTGTCCAATTCAGCGCCCATGTTGTGAGACCTTGCACCAGCTCAGCAAAATACACAGTTCAAACAAGTTTTTCATTGATTTTAACCTGCAGGATTTAATTTTGACTTTCTATGGCATTTGTAGTCAAATACAAAATAATAATTAAAAGAGGAAATAAAATTCACTGAAATTTTTACTATCTTTTACTCCTGATTTCCTTTATTAGTGAACATAAAAAATAGTAGCCATCTGGACTGGAAAAGGAAAGAGTAACATTGCCTACTTCTAAAAGAAATCAGCAATAACCATAAGCACAAAGAAATAAAACTCATCAGATTTCCTCCCTTATTGCTTCAGCCTAGGGACACATCGACAGCCTGACAAGTGTGAGATATGAACATAAACTTTGTGATTTAATAAAAAAAAATTTTACTTTTTACTTCAGTTCATTAATATTTTTAATTTGAACACTGCCAAAAGCATGATGCTCTCCTTCAGTCAGAAACAAATTAAACCTGCAGGGAAGAAGAAATACTACCCCATGAGAAAAGATTCCTTCTTCTGCTTCTCAAGAAAGGCATTCCAAACTACTAGAAGGGTAAACACCAAAACTCTGCTACGTAGCACACCTACTCTGTGATGCACTGCCATTTTGGAACAGACGTGTATCCCTCAGACATCATAATAGATTGTAATACAAATTATACTGACAAACCCTTTTGCAATGTATGCCTTGGTCCCAGAATGATGCAAATTTTCTTGCTGCATCTGAGCACTTGAAACCCAAGAAGCCAGAACCACCGAAGAAATGCCTCAAGAGTAGTTTCTTATCTGATATATCTATATCAGCACTCATCAACCGATGCACAAACTTTTAAATGAAATATTTGTAAACAGGCAAGATTATTCGACTTGGCTAAAAGCCCATTGCACTCATGTCCACCTTTCATTCTCTAGAAATGAAATAATCATAGCCTCGCAGCTTACTTCTGCCAGATAAGTTCAGACTGAAAATGTTTAATGTTCTGTGTTTGTCTAAGAACAAAGTTTAAAGACATAACTTCTGTTAAGTTGTCGAAACAAGACAGAATCAAAGATCAAGAAAATTTGAGGGGGAAAGGGGGATCACGGTTCTGATCAGCCAGTCATGATTAGATAAGACACACTCAGGATGTCACTCATCTTTTTAGATCTCCTAACTCCATGCTACGCATTATGGATGACAGCAAGAAATGTGAGACTATGCCTCTGTCCTTGATTAATTACAGTGAATGGAGGGGAAGGGGGATTATAAACATTCTTTAGAAAAATATTATAATGACAGCCAGATTATGCCAAGTGCAAAATACAGGGTTCAAACCATAAATTAATAGTATTTAAGGCTAAGAGAGATTTATTTTGACATTATGAGGCATTATGGAAGAAACAAAATTGAGCTGGCCCTTGAAAGGATGAGTGGACTTATAAAAATAAATGCAGAGCCTCGTAAATCACTGTGCTTCAAGAGATGGGGGTATTATATAAACGATTGCATTCATGCTCTTTTCATCACAGGGACAAGTAGGAGACAGAAGAACAGAATATTGGTAGAATGAATACTTCTGCATGATGTTGGCAGGTTTCAATTAAACAACGTCCACTTGTCTCCAATTTTATAATTCAGGGCTTTGGTGAGGCTTAGTTTCATAGGCTTCCTCATTAATCATGGGATTTCTTTCTCCAAATTTGTGTCTCTCTCGTGTAAGTGCCAAGATGCTCTTAAAACATCTTCTAGGAAGTAGATTACCCTCCCCACTTCTAGCAACGAGCAAGCAAGTTTTTACCCTCATAGTAGAATGCCTTGTGCTTGAAGTAGTTTAGACAGAGGTGTGAATGGTATAATGGTCTAAATTCAGCTTTAAGAATATGCAGTCCATTTAAGCAAAAACTTATTCAATACTCATTAATATACAGTGATAAGGAACACTGACTTGCCTCACTGAGGGTTCCTATGTTTAAAGCAGAAACGAAGCTGCATTTTTACTCTTAATTGAGGTATATGCTATTCTCACCAAAGGGCTGCAGCACATGTTGCTTCATAACTGTTTCACAGAGCGGAGTCACTAGATTCCTATATTTTTGCATGGCAACAGGAACTATTGCTCTGCTAAATCATGACAACATTAAATATTAATGTAGTTATCCTGAAAGTTGCAAGGATTGACTGAGTTCTGTTCATAACCTGTTCTTCTTGGCTAATGTAAAACAATTTTAAGAGTTCCTATTATTTGCATGGAACATATTTTGGTATATAAATATAAAAAATGGAAATTACAATGACAGTAAGAATGCCACTTCATTAGTTTAAACCAGTGAGTAAAATATTGACTGCATTAGCTAGGTTTTTACCCTCCAAAATGGAGCTATATTGGATTTATCTGGCAGACCTTGTAGCAAAATTAATTCAGATGAACCCAAAGGAAAACTAAAATAAATAAATACTCTAACGATGCCAGAAGAAAATATAGTAAGCTTAGAATCTTAAAATGAAGAGAGTCTTTCTAAACATGACAAGAAAATAAAAATACGTAAAGTAAAACATAAATTTACATAAATTTTATATAAACCTAACTACATAAAATACACTAAATGACAAGATACTTCATAAATAAAGTTGAAAAACAGAAGGAAAATTCCCAGATATTATTTTAAAATACATATTTTAATGTCTCAGAGCTAATATAATACATATTTTATAAAAATATTGTTGAAAATTTTCAAGGGACATGAATGAACAATTCACACACACAAACACAGGTTATACCTGTCATAGTTTAAAATTGTGTGTCTCTTATTTTCAGCAATTAAAGGTTTTAAGATGCTTTCCTATAAAAATATTTGTCCAAGGACATGTAGGTAATGGAAAATTATCTTTATTATAATTTACGTTATTGATATTAATACTGTTGAGCCACCATTTTATAGGGTAACAAACTGTTAGTGTTTTTCAAGTACTGTACTGATGTCCCCTTAGTTAAGGAGACACCTGGGAAAAGGTGAGTAGTTGAGCTAACCATACTGAGAGCTTGGAGAAGTGTTTTGGGGGTGGAGGTGGCAGGGCAGTGGAGAGACAGGATCTCAAAGTCCAAGGCAGCAGTGGGTTTTCTCCATGGGAGGGATGTCGTCTATCAGGACAGATGTTCATCATACGTGAATTTCCTTTCTTTATCCTCAGATGAGAATACAGACATGGTGGTGACTAGGCATGGAGTAGAGATAGAAACGTGTAGTATGCTGTGATTTTCATTTTTGGTTTTTGCCCATAAAAGTTGTGGCTTTTGGTCAGGTGTTTATTTATTACTTTTCTTTTTAAAAAAATTAGTATATCCAGGGGATACAAGTACAGCTTCGTTACATGGATATACAGTGCTGTGATGGAGTCTTGGATTTTAGTGCATCCATTACCTGAATAGTGAACATAATACTCATTAGGTGATTCTTCACCCCTCACCCCCCTCCTGGTCCTCCTCTTCTTGGGGTCCCCAGTGTCTATTATTTTCCTGTATGTCCATGAATACCCATTGTGTAGCTTCCACCTGCAAGTAAGAACATGCAGTATTTGCTTTTCTGTTTTTGAGTTGCTTCACTTAGGAAAATGGCCTCCAGCTTCATCCGTGTTGCTACAAAGACATAATTTGTCTTTTTATGGCTGCATAGTATTCCATGGTGTGTATGTGCGTGTGTGTGTGTGTGTGTGTGTGTGTGTGTGTGTGTGTGTGTATCACATTTTCTTTATTTAATCAGCCATTGATGGATACTTAGGTTGATTCTATGACTTTGCTATTATGAAGACTGCTGCAATTAACATACCGTGTAAAAGTCTTTTTAATGTAATAACTTCTTTACCTTTGGGTAGATACCCAGTCATGGGATTGATGAATTGAATGGTAGTTCTATTTTTAATTCTGTGCAAAATCTCCATACTGTTGTCTATCTCCATAGAGGTTGGGCTAATTTTCATTCCCACCAACAGTGAGTAAGCGTTCACTTCTCTGCATCCTCCCCAATATCGGTGGTTTTGACTTTTTAGTGATAGACATTGTGACTGGTGTAAGATTTTTAGGAGAAGAAGAAAATATCAGTAATGACGATTCATTTTATACAGCACTCAGCTGTAGGTCAATAGAGAATTCATGGAAAATCTTAGATTTATTCTGGATTGTCATCCAAGTATCTGTGGGACTCTGGGCAAATTACATTGTGTCACTGGACTTCAGTTTTCTAAAGTTAGAGTTGGAAGTTTTTATTACATTCTTTTTTTCTTTTCAGCGCACTTGAGTTCCTTGTAGATCCTAGATGTTAGGCCTTTGTCAGATATACAGTTGGCAAGTATTTTTTTCCATTCTGTGAGTGGTTTCCCTGCTGCTTTGCAGAAGTTTGTCAGCTTGATGAGTTCCTACTTGTCTATCTTATTTCTTATGGCATGGGCACTTAGGATTTTGATCAGGAATTGGTTGCCAGTTCCAATTTCCATAAGGGTGTCTCTGGCATTGTCTAAGATTCTTATACTTTGAGGTTTTACGTTTAGGTCTTTAATCCATTTTGAGTTAATTTTTGTGTATGGTGCTAGGTAGGGGTCCTGCTTCAGTCTTCTGCATGTGGTCAGCCAGTTTTCCCAGCACCATTTACTGAATAGGTTCTCCTCTCCCCAGTGGTTGTTGTTGGAGGCTTTGTCAAAGATGGATTGGCTCAGAAATTAAGGTTTTGCTTCTGGAATCTCTATCCTGTGCCATTGGTCTATGTGCCTGTTCTTGTACTAATACCAGGCTGTTTTGATTACTGTAGCCTTATAGTAAAGTTTGAAGTCTGGAAGTGTGATACCTTCTGCTTTGTTTCTTTTGGTAAGAATTGTTTTGGTTATTTGTGGTCATTCATGGAAGTTGTTTTCATTACATTCTTTCACTGGTATGCATACATTTACCATAGTACAATTTATGGTTTGCTGTCCCTACTATATTGTGGACAATTTGAAGAAAGTATATTTTTCAACTCTGAATTTTCAGGATTTGACACTGGTTGGCACATATTTAATGCTCTGTAAATGTTTGTTGAATTAGCTTATGTTGATTATATGACTTCTTATTCCTTGCAGCAATGGCATGTTATTAATAATATATCTATCATTTCATAACACTAATGATAAAAAGTCACATCAATGCCTTGGTTAAACTGATAACTAAAAAAGTAACATATTCCATGCAAATAAACAAAAAAGGAGGATCGTTTTAGTTGATTTCTAAAATCAGAGATCACCTGCTCCAGTAAAACTAAAAAGAGCATATAATAATTGAATCTATGCAAATCTTCCATTCAAAAAGAATACAGATACAGATACCTGATACATAGATGAAGAAATAAATACATCGCAGCATTAACAGATGTATTAATTTATAAGAATGAGCTCTTTCACCTTAATATGAAAATAATTATATTTTTAAAGATCCTATTTTTTTTGAAACAGATATTAACCAGGGCTGAAACTTATACATTGCAATTTTTACAGAGTTTGCAATTTTATATAAAATGAACCCCCTTAATAATAAAACAGGTGTGAATAAGCCTTTTAATAAATTAATCTTTCAAAGGAAGGATGTACAAACCTTATTCACTTGTTTACATTACTTCTGTGGTCATTTCACCAAAGATCTAAAAAGTCCAAATATATGAAAATAACAAACATGGAAGAAATGATTCAAAACAAAGGAGTCCTGTGATCCTAGAGGAAAATGTTTTTATGAATATGGAGCACTTATTCCTAAACTCAGAACAGCAAATTTTAGACAGTTTTGGGAATGATGGGAAGAATAAGCCAGTTTTCTGTGTAGTGATGGAAGCAATTAATTTTAGCAAGTTAAACCCTTACTTTTGGTTTCTCAGACATTCCATTTATAAAAATGTATATGGGAACATACAAACCACTTAATACCTCTATCTATAAAACATGGATAAAATACATATTAAGGGAATAAAAAATAAAATTAGTTTGGAAAGGTCGGAAATTTTTCCACATAAATTTACGAATAAATACAAATTATCTCTATATCTGCAAAAAATACTATCTCAGAATATGCTTAATAACTGTGGTGAATTGAAAACTGTGTTAAACCATGCCAGTTCAAGGAAGTCTGATATTTTCTATTATGAAAGAAAAAGATACAATAGTATATATTTTATATATGTAACATGCTTCAGTAGCTTGTCAAAAAGTAGATATAAATTCAAAATAAATACTTACACTCTTTACAGTGAGTATGCCAAAATATTTTATAAGAGAAAATGGCATTGAAATCATGAAAAGGGAACAAGAAGAGCATCATAAAAGACAAACCATCAGCAACCAGCAATTTCATGTTCAGCTCTATATGAAATTGCTGAGAATTTAAAAAGACATCTTGTAAAGGTTTACTAGATATAACAAAGGGGAAGTGGTGAAACTTTTCAACAAAAATAGTTCTTTACAAATTGAAAGTAATTCATGTTTATACTTCCATTTTATAGATGAGAAATCTAAGATCTAGAGACTTTACATTGTCAAAAGTTATAGAAGAAGATTCTAGATTAAGACAGTCAACATGAGGCAGCTAGAGTAAGTTTCTCCAATAAAGTAAACCAAGATAAAGTTTCAGCACTGCCCAGATTAGAACAGATTCAGCAGCATGTCCCACAAGTCTCCAAAGGAGTGATTGTAATCACTTAAATCAAAGACAAGGAAAAATATCCACCAACAAGGGCTAGCACTGGACAGTCTGCATCATCACAGCCTCCAGACAAAAGAGGGGGAGGTGAGTGACAGGAATTTGGAAGTTCCAAACTGTTACCACAAACTTACAGGGTCCCCTGAGCCTTATAAAGCTGTGCTCTGCTGTGGAGTGGAGCAAAAGAAAGCCTAGAGCAGCACCTGCCACTGTTGCCCAGAACTCAACACTTGCAGGGTGGAATGGCTGCTTTGCAGCCAACTTGGGAGGGAATAGGCCCCAAAAGCAAACTTCACACCTGCAGACAGTTCCTGACTGGGTGGGTTGTCTGAGAACATACCTGAGGCCATGAAGCCAGCTGTACTTTGACATTCAGATCACAAATTGCCTGAGGCCAAGGCATGAGCTGGGTGGATTGCATTGCCAGAGCAACCTCTGCTCCCCTTGTGAACTCTCCTGGGCCTGTTCTGTACAACAGTGATGCCCAGTGGCCTGGGACTGCCCTGTATCCCCACTGGGGTAACTAAGAATGTATACTTGGGGGTTCCCCAGCTCCTTTGCTCTGTACTACCCCAAAAGGCTTAAACTAGACAGAAAATGGGAAATTCTCAGAGACCCGCCTTTGGTCTAGCCTGGATGGGCACTTCCTTAGAGCGACACTCTCCAAGGAGAAACCCTACAGTCACCATTGTAACTTGCTTTCTCTTATAAGTGACACCATCTGGCCAGTGGTCAACAGAACAGTCAACCACATTGGATATAATATCTCAGTTTTGGGAAAGACCTGACCCCAAACTCCAGCTAACAATACTTTCTAAGCCACTCAGGACCCCGTGAGCCAGTGCAGGTACATAGCACAGGGCTGCCACATCTGGCAATTGAGAAACACAGCACACCAAGGTTAAAAACAACCAAGTAAATCCTACAGTGCCTATGTCATCCCCTGCCAACCTCAAATAAGAAGAGATAGTCTATCCAAACGAGAAAGAACCAGAAAAATTATTCTGGCAATATGAAAAAACATAATACTCCAACACTCCCAAAAGACCACACTAACTCTTAAGCAATGAACCGTGACCAAAATGAAATTTTTGAAATTTCAGACATAGAATTCAAAAGGTTGATGATAAAACTGGTAAATGAACTTCAAAAGGAAACCGAAAACCAACATTAAAAAACAAACAAAACTATTCAGGACATGGATTAACAAGTTCTCCAAAGATAGACAACAACAAAAAAATTTTAAAAAGTGAAAATTATGGAAATGAGAGAAGAATTTAGGGAAGGACAAAATGCAGTGGAAAGTTTTAACTATAGACTAGAACAAGAAGAAGAAATGATCTCAGAACTTGAAGACAAGGATTTTGAATTAACCCAATAAGATATCAGTAAAGAAAAAGAATAAAAAGAATGGAACAATCTCTCCAAGAATTATGGGGTTTTGTAAAATGTCCAAATATAAGAATCACAGGTGTTCCTGTGAAAGAAGAGAAAGTAACAGATTTGGAAAAAGCCTATTTTAGGAAAGAATGGAAGAATACTTTCCTGGCCCTGCCAGAGATCTAAACACACAGACACAAGAAGTCAAAAGAGCCTATAGGAGATTGGTTACAAAAATGTCATCCCCAAGGCATATAATCATCTGGCTATCCAAAGTTCATGCGGAGGAAATAATTTTAAGAGATGTGAGACAAAAGCATCAAGTAATGTAAAAAAGTAAACTTATCAGACTAACAGCAGACTTCTCAGGAAAAAAAAAAGACACCACAAACCAAAAGGACTTTAATTTCAAAGAAAATAACTGTCAGCCTAGGATTTTGTATCCTACAAAACTAAGTTTCATAAATGAAGGAGAAATGAAGTCCTTTGCAGACAAGTAAATAGTGAGGGAATGTGTCACCACAAGACTAGCTCTGAAATAAATATCCAAAGGAGTCCTAAATATTGAAACAAAATAAAAATTCTGGAAATCATAAAGTTCACAGGCTTTATGGAACACCAACACACTAGAGAAAATTAACAAAGCAACCAAATACAACTAGTTTGATGAAAGAACAGTACCTTATGTATCATTATTAACTCTGGATGTAAATGGTCTCAATGCCCCACTAAAATGATATAAACTGGCAGAATGGATAAAAAACCACAACCCAAATATCGACTTCCTTTAAAGATTCACTTAGTTCACAAAGCCTCCCATAGACTCAAGGTAAAGGAGGGGGAACATATTCCACACAAATGGAAACCAAAGACAAGCAGGAATAGACATCCTCATATCCGATAAAACAGACTTTAAATTAACAACAGTAAAAAAAGACAAAGATGACTATTATAGAATGGTTAAGGGATCAATCCAATGAGAAGATTTAACCACTTCAAATATGTATGGGCTTAACACCAGAGTCTCCCCAGCTTTATAAAACAAATTCTACTAGATTTAAAAAAAGAGACAGACAGAAGTACAATAAAGGTGGGAGACTTCAACACTCCATTTAGAGCAATAGACAAATCATCAAGGCCAAATGTCAACAAAGAGACATCAGACTTAAACAGGATGCTAAAGAAAATGAAACTAAAAACAACTACAGGACATTCCATCTCCAAACTACAGAACCTTTTTCTTATCAGCCCATGGAACATTCTCCAAGATAGACCATTTGAGAGGCCACAAATCATCTCAATACATTCAAAACAATTGAAATCATATCAAGAATCATCTTGGAATACAGTGCCATAAAACTAGAAATAAACTCCAAGAAAAACTTGCAAATCCACACAAAGACATGGAAATTAAGCAATTTGCCTCTGAATGATTCTTGGGTCAACAATGAATTCAAGATGGAAATTTTAAAATTTATGGAAATGAATGACGACAATGAAACAAGTTATCAAAATCTCTGGGCCTCAGCCAAATCTGTGCTCAGAGGAACATTTATAGCACTTAAGGCCTACATTAATAAGACTGAAAGATCACATATTGACAACTTCACTTTACTCCTCAAGGATCTATAAAAAACACGAACAAACCAAGCCCATAGCTAGCAGAAGAAAAGAAATATCAAAGATTAGAGCAGCACTAAATGAAATGAATATTTTTCTTCTGTTAGAGTCTCACTCTGTCACCCACACTGAAGTGTAGTGGCATGCTCATGGTCACTGCAGTCTCGACCTGCTGGGCTTAGGTGATGCTTCCACCTCGGCCTTCCAATTACCTAGAAATACAGACACATGCCACCATGCCCAGCGAATGAAATGAAATTTTTAAAAAATGCAAATAATACATTGAACAAAAGTTTGATTCCTTGAAAAGAAAAACAAAATTGATAAACCATCAGTTAGATTAAATAAGAAATGCAGAGAGGAGACTCAAATTAGTTCAATCAGAAATGAAAATGAAAATGGAGACATGAGAACTGATGCAACGGAAATTCAAAAGATCATCCAAGATTATCATGAGCACCTCTATGCAAAAAAACTGGACAATCTAGAGGAACTGGATGAATTATTGGAAACTCAATCCCCTTACCTTGAATCAGGAAGAAATAGAAACCCTGAACAGAATGATAATGAGCAGTGAGATTGTAACAGTAATTAGAAGTCTCCAATAATAACAAAAAATTTCCAGGACCTGATGGACTCACAACTGAATTCTACCAGCCATTTCAAGAAGAACTGGTACCAATTTTGCTGAAGCTATTCCATAAGGTTGAAGAGGGGGAAGTCCTCCCTAACTGATTCTATCTGACCAGTGTCATTCTGATACCAAAGCCAGGAATAGACACAACAAAAAACAAAACTACAGACCAATATTCCTTGTGAACATAGATGCAAAAATTCTCAACAAAATATTAGTAAACCAAATTCAACAACACATTATATATATAATATATATACACATATATATTTATAAATGAATGTGTGTGTGTATGTCTGTGTGTTTGTGTGTTTGTTCACACACCACAACCAAGTGGGTTTTATTCCAGGGACGCAAGCGTGATTCAACATAAACAAGTCAATAAACATGATCCACTATGAAAACAGAATTAAAAACAAAAATATTATATGATAACTTAAAGAGATGAAGAAAAAGCATTTAATAAAATCTTCCATTTATGATAAAAACTCTCAGCAAAATATTCAAAGAGGGAACATTCTTCAAACTAATAAAAACTACAAAGAGAAACGCACAAATAGCAGTTTCTCTTACCCATGCCAGTTCTAGCAGGTCTCCCTTTCTTTCTTCTTTCTCAACTAAATTTTGCTTCAAAGCTTCAAAACACACACACACACAAAACACACACACACACACAAACACACACCCCACAGCCAATGTTATCCTGAACAGACAAAAGTTGAAGACACTCTCCCACAGAATTGGAACAAGGCAAGGATGCCCACTTTCACCACTACTATTCAGCATAGCAGTGGAAGTCCTAGCCAGAGCAATCAGGTAAGAAAAAATAAATAAATAAGTAAAGTATCAAAATTGGAAATGAAGAAATCAAACTATCTCTGTTGGCCGATGATATGATCTTTTACCTACAGAACCCTACAGACTCCTCCAAAAGATTCCTGGGATTGATAAATGAATCCTGTAAAGTTTCAGCATATGAAATCAGCCCATACAAATGGGTAGCACTGCTATACACCAATAGCAATCAAGCTGAGAAAAAAATTAAGAACTCAGTTCCATGTACAATAGCAGCCCAAAGCTAAAATACTTAGGGATATATTTAACCAAGGAGGTGAAAGATCTTATCATCACACAAGCAGATGGGGAATCATCTCGTGCTCATGGATTGGAAGAATCAACATTATCAAAATAGCCATATTACCCAAAGTAATTTACAAATATACTGCAATCTCTATCAAATTACCAATGTCATTTTTTCACAGAATTAGAAAAAATAACCCTAAAATTCACATGGAACCAAATAAGAGCCAGAAAAGCAAAGCAATCCTAAGGGGAAAAAAAGAAAAGAAAGAAAAGAAAAAATGCTGGAGACATCACATTACTTGAGTTCAAATTATGCTACCAGCCTTTAGTAACCAAAACAGACACATGCACCGATGGAACAGAATACAGAATCTAGAAAAAAAAAACAAAAACTTACAACCAACTGATCTTTGATAGAGCAGACAAAAACATACCCTAGGGAAAGGACACCCTATTTGACAAATGGTGCTAGGAATATTGGATAGCCTCATGCAGAAAAATGAAACTTGATCACTGTCTCTCCCCATATACAAAAATTAGCTCAAGATGGATTAAAGACTTAAATGTTAGACCCAAAACTATAATAATCCTAAAAGAAAACCAAGGAAAAGCTTTCTGAATGTCAGCCTAGGCAAAGAATTTATGGCTAAAACCCCAGAAGCAAATGCAACTAAAAGAATAAATAAATAAGTGGGACCTAATTAAACTAAAATGCTTCTGAACAGCAAAATAAATAATTAACAGAGTGAATAAGCAACCTTCAGAATGGGAGAAAATATTTGCAAACTATACACACATCTGACAAAGGACTAATCCAGAACACAAATCAGCACGAAAAATCAAACATCCCCTTTAAAAAGTGGGCAAAGGACATGAACACCTCTCAAAAGAATACATACAAATGACCTTCAAACATATGAAAAATACTCAACATCACTCCTCATCAGGGAAATGCAGATAAAAACCTCAATGGCATACCACCTTACGCCAGACAGAATGGCCATTATCAAAATATCCAGAAACAACAGATGCTGGCATGGATGTGGAAAAGGGAACACTTTTACACTGTTGGTGGGAGTGTAAATTAGTACAACCTCTATGGAAAGCGGTATGGAGATTATGCAAAGAACTAAAATTAAATCTATTGTTTGATCTAGCAATCCACTACCCTAAGGAACAGAGGTTGTTCTATAAAAAGATAGCTGCACCACATGTTCATCACAGCACAATTCACAATTGCAAAGATGTGGAATCAGCCTAAATGCCCATCAACTGCTCAGTGGATAATGAACATGTGATATATATACACACACACCATCACATTATATATATATATATACACACACACCACAGAATACCACACAGCCATAAAAAAGAGTGGCCGGAGATCATCACCCTAACTCAACTTACTCAGAATCAGAATCAGAAAACCAAATGCCACATGTTCTTATTCATCAGTGGGGAGCTATACAGACACAAAAACAGAATGAATGCACACTGAGGACACCAGTAATGGGGCAGGGAAGAGGGCGTTAAGCTTCAGAAACTCAGAAACTTCAGAAACTACAGGGCACAATGTTCTCTATCTGGGGAATGGGCCACCCGAGACCCAATCCCGACCACGACACAAGATGTCCATGGAACAAATACACATGCACCCCTGAATCTAAAATAAAATAAAAATTAAAAGTCACAAAGAAATCAGTGGTAGAACTTAAAGTCACAGAACATGAAAAGGTTCCCAAAGTAAAATATCCTTTCCAAGACCATGTATGTTCAAACCAAGAATAAGACACTTGGTGTTTTAAACTCTAATTTACTAGGGACATGGAGTAAAAAATATGAAGTCAAGACAGACTTAGAAACTCCGGGCAGTATACTAAACACATATAGAATTACTATGTACTTCTTTGAATTGAAAGTTATCAGAATAGCCTGAAAGATTCCATAGAATCTTGACACATGACCTTGCTCCTATACAGATGACTATTATTGAGAAAAATATGGTTTCATTTGCTCTTTAAAATAATAGGAAACAGTAAGTGCATAAAAAGTTGCAACATAGGGTTCTAGATGATCTTCAAGACATAAAAGATTTTAATAATTTAATTGTAAAATTATACAGTAGGTGCCACAGACCTACTAAACGATCAAAATAAATATCGCATAGAAAAAAATAGATCCCCTAAAAATTATTCTTCTACATGTGATAAATGGAGAAAAGAGGATAAGAATCATATGATTGTTAATGAGAAAAACATTTTTCCTATTAACAGAAATAAACCAGAGCAAGACCATGTCACAATAAAACTTGAATAGTTTACCCATATTCTATAGGAAGCACATGTTCTTGTATTATATTGTCCCTAACACTGGATGGGCTTGGTTTTGTACATGTTAAGCCATTAGACAACTAATCTATCTTCCATTATCAGAACATACATACATATATTTTTTTTTTCTTTACCTCAATTCTCTGCCCGTATTTTGCTAAAATACTATGGGTGCCAAACGTGCAATTTCTCTCATGTTTTTGTCAGTCTGACTTTAGGATTATAGAATGATGGTGCTGTGTGTCTCAACTCTTCCTGCCAAAATTATTAAAGAACATTGAAGTGACGCACATGCTTATCAAAACCTTAGTTGTTTGCCACTCAGGTCATTTCTGTGTTCATTGGAAGGTGCGTTAATCAAATTAGCACTAAGAATCATAGTACTGAACCATGATTCAGTGCATTGAAATGTGGAATAAACAATCATCAACAAAGACACAGGAAAAAAATAAAAGCTGAGCTCTTACATAAAAATGTGAGTTGTGACTACTAGTAAAGCTTTTGTACATATAGTTTTAATATTGTTTTGACTTCTTCCTAAAGTGAGGTGTGTGTGAGTGTTAATGAGAGAGACTTGTTATTGTCTTAAGTTTCAATATAGCCTCTTTGTTTAGGTGTCTTGATTTTCTTTTCAAGATTAAAACTATTTGTAATTATTCAAATACATGTTGATAGAGAGGAACAAATGCATTCTGTGGGGACAAATATCTTGTGAAAATTAATGACAAACTGTAAAATTTAAGGGAACTGTAATTCATCTTTTCTATTTTTTACAAGAGAATTATTCTTTCAAAATAACACTCCCCAAGAAACTTGATGATATCTTTAATAATTAAGAATTTCATTCTTCCTAAATATTTCCTATCAATAGACATCATTTAGAGAAAAAGATGACTTCTGGCATGCCATGTAAGAACCAAGACAAAACCAAGCCAATCCAGAGCTAGGGACAATATAATAACTACATGACTACCAAAGTATGAAACATGATTAATTTGATTTGTTAGAAATTAGGTGAGAAAATGAAATCCTCGCTATGGTTTATGAACAGCTTACACATCTATTACACAGAGCATTGACATATCATATAACACAAGAAAATATTGCCCGGAATTAATCTTCCGTTGGGATCTTTCTCAGAGCATCTTTGGTTTTCTCCATTTCATCCCACACCAACAAAATCCCCATTCTCAGTGATTCACATGAAAACATTGACATTGCCATGCCATCATGCTAAGCTTCAAGTATCTTCCATGTCTTCGAAACAGCCCACCTTTCCAGGATATAAAGGGTGTCTCAGAGGCAAGACTGATGCTGAAGTGGAATTTCCATTGAGTGTAGCCTCATTCCCTTAAAACCTGCCCTGTCTTCCACTTACCATTGTTTAGTACCTTCAGGAAGATGTTATGATATTCTTTAGCATGATTTTAAAATATCACTTTAATTGTCTATTTGAACCATTGTAAATTTTTCCTTAATATGACAGTATACAAGAAAAGATCAAATAATTGAAGGAATTGTTGGTGATGGTGGCAAAAAGCAATATGCATCAAAAACACAAATCCAAGCATATGACATCATACATATCTGAAAAGTAGTAGTCATTTTGGGGATACTGCTTTCAATCTGTCATGAATAAAACTATTGTATTTGGTAGAAAGAACATGTAAATGAGAAACCAAATATATAAATATTTGGGAATGAATGAGTCTAGTAACAAATAATCAGTTACAGACAAAGCAAGATATTCTGTACTTAAAAAAATAAAATTAATGGGAAAAGGATATTCATGTGACACTCAATATTTACTTATGAGAATGATGACAAAAGTATGCAGGATTACTAACAAATTGCATACGCAAACTTGTTTTCAAGAAAATTAAATATATTGTGTAATATCGTCTTTCATGGATCACAATTAGCTCCTACTATATATCTCCCACATATAGCAATGTTAAACCAATTCAGCATCAACTAGCAAATGAAATTAATACACAGCGGCTGGGCATGGGGAATCATGCTTATAATCCCAGCACTCTGGGAGGTTGAGGTAGCAGGATTGCTTGAGGCCAGGAGAGTTCAGCCAGCCTGGACAACACAGCAGAACCCCATCTCTACAGAAATTATTTTAAAAAATTAACTTGGCAAGGTGGCATGCACCAGTCCTAGCTACCAAGGTGGGTGGACTGCTAGAGCCCAGGAATTGGAGGCTGCAACAAATTATGATGGCAGAACTGCACTTTAGGCTGGGCAATATAGTTTGATGCTGTGTCTAAAAGAGAAAAAAATAATGATAATACATGAAAAGACACCTTTACATGTCTCAATATATTATGGACAACTTTTCAAGGTGTGTATCATTCTTGGACATTAGGGTTTGTGCTGCAGGAGTGGTATACAGGCTCAGGCAAAATGTTAATGATTGCCTTGAAACTCTCTCAAAAAAGGGGGGAGGAGGAGGAGTTGATGGGAATGTCAGCTGCAGATTGTAGAGTTTCCCATATCAGGAGCACATGGTTCTTGTTAGACAGAAAGTCCAGTGTTCTGACTACCCAAGATTTAAGAAAAACGTAATATCCAAGAACAAACACAGACTAATAAACAGAAAGCTTTTACAAATTGGGGAAAAAATGACATAGGCGTTATTTCTATCCTGGTGAACACCTGGGGTAGAACTGCTTGATTTAGGACAGGAGGCAGGAAATCACATATGAATGTGTGCTTAATTAACCACAAAACGTTCTTTTAATGCATTACTACTATGATCGATAAGATCATGTCAGATTTATAAGGATCACTATTTATATTGCTTAATAGATGCATTTGTTAATATTGCATGTCAGATGAGAGTGGCTAAATTTAAAAAGTAGACAATTTACCTTTCCACTAAGAGAAGACTCTTCTAGGTAGTCCAACTATTGACACTATTAGAGTCCAACTTCTTGGGACAGTTATTAGCCAATATGTGAGTCCTATGCCACCCTGAGGAGCAAACTACGGATATAAAATAATGTTTGCTTAATGCCAGGGAAACATGTTTCAACACTAGTAGTCCTCTCGAAATGGAACGAGCTACCTTGTGAAGGTTTTTGAAACACCATCCTCCAGGGAAAGTTAGGTGAGAGGAACAAGCAGATTCTCAGAAAAAGAAAATTATTGTGGGGGAAGTAACCTCTCAAGTCAAACCGAATCCCAGATAGAAGGACTGTGATTCCTACAAGTTGAGTAAACTTTATAGAAGTAGATTTTAAAGTCCCACGACTATTTTAAAGGCGATTAATGACTGACACAAAATATTTTATAAGACATAATTTGTTGTGCCTCCTTGCTTAGGAATAATTTTAAATTCTTTTAATTCTAGGTAATTGTATACAACTATTCGTATCCCCAGTCCTATGTGTGAAGAAAAGAAGTTGGGTGTAACTAATTAGCTGTTGTAGAAATGAAACTAGTTGGTGTGTAGGTGGCATTTAAATTACCATGGCTCTTAAAAAGTAAAAATAAAACAACATAGGCAGACTTTCACTCTGAAAAGCAAAAAGAGTCAAGGATATAGGAGGGGGTATTGTTTCAGGCCATTTCAAAAAGTAAAGTGAGAGCTGAACACAATAAACTCTGAGCATCGTGGCAAAATAAAATCATCTAAGACTTAGCTACTCTTTTAACTTAGACAACTGTTGTTAGTTGGTCTGAAACATGGGTTGTTAAAGAACTTAGTGTTGCAAGAATATTGTTTGTTTTCTAATTGGAAAGTAGACCATCTTGTATTTATATTCGTATTTTTTTTTCTATTTCATGTTTTTTGGTTTATCTAATGACTCTAGGTATGTGAATAATAGCTGGTATTTATCCCATTTTGTAGTACTAATTATCCCGAGACTTCTATTTTGAGGCCTAAGTTGCCTGCCGTGCAAATAAATGAGTGGTGCCCCGGATGATTTGGTGAAAATCAGAAGATAATGATTCTAAAGTGAAAAATAAAGTTGTTGAAATTTATCTTTGGAAACCTGACTCTAGATTTCCAAACACTATAGTACCCATTTCCCCAAGGATCTTTTGAGTATTTTGGATGTATGCTGATGTAATGAAATAAAACAAAAGGCGATTCAGTAGCTAAAGAAAATGGAATTCAAGTCTTGTTCATCTGAGCTAGCTATGTAACAGAGGATCTCCACAATGGCTTCTTCCATCAGGTGACTCAGGGATCAGGATGACACAGCCCTATAACTCGACCAGCTCAAAACCAGGCCTCTCTCCTGTCTCCTCTGCAGAGGTAGGGGGGAACTTGAAAAGCACAAGGGGCTTTCACCTCCTCTGCACAGAAGCAGTATAATTTACTTTCAGTTTTCTTGGCCAGAATCACCCACATAACCGCAAAGTGGAGAGAAAATATAATTTCCTACATGATCTGCAAAGAAAGAAAACCCAGATGTTGATATGCATGAATACATCTCTCACACTCTCCTTATAGTTTCCAATAACCTGCTCTCCTGGCAAGTCATAAGGAAATAAAGATTCAAAGCAAATGATCATAATTGTATTCAATATCAATTTAAATAATAATTTTAAAAGGAATGACACTTAAGTATGCTGATGAAATAAAGTGAGGGATCTCAAAGTCAGGGTCATAATTTTTATGTTACCTAATTCTTATCACACTGTTTACACAAAATAAACTGTGAGAAAATAAACATATCAATACATTTATGAGAGTATGATTCTATCTTTCGGCCTCTGAACATGTGCTTTATGCTACAGTACAGCAATTTACATCAGGAGAGCATGCTAATTGACAATAATTTTTTTTATTTTTTTTGAGTTGGAGTCTCACTCTGTCGCCCAGACTGGAGTCCAGTGGCCGCTCCCGGCCACCGCAGCCTCGACCTGCTGGGCTCCGGCGATCCTTCCGCCTCAGCTTTCCAAGGAGTCGGAACTACAGGTGCATGCGACAATAATTTTAATGACTGCATTACTTAAAAATTTCCAAGGTATTTTCATTTTTCGCTTAAAAATGAGGTAGGTGTATATGTATGGTTTGCTCTCTCAAATTTATACATATAATATAACAAGCTTAGAAAACATTATTATTTTCTTTCATTTTCAAAAATATTTTATTTATTTATTTATTGAGTTGGAGTTAGACTCTGTCACCCAGGTTGGCATGCAGTGCCATGCTTACGGCCACTCCAGCATCGACCTGCTGGGCTCAGGCAATCCTTCCACCTCAGCCTTCCAAGTAGCTGGAACTACAGGCGTGCACCACCATGCCCGGCTAATTTTTTTTAAAAAATTTCTTGTAGAGACAAGGTCTCACCAAGTTGCCCAGGTTGGTCTTGAACCCTTGGGCTCAGGCAATCCTCTCACCTTGACCTCCCAAAGTGCGAGGATTACAGGCTTGAGCCACTGCACTCAGCCTAATTTTTTATTTTAAAGGTGTGGGACACGATTCAGGGTTAGGTATACAAATGTTCATTATGCAGGTACCCTTGTTGATGAGGTGTGTCCCCCCTCCCCTGGCAGTTTCCCACTACTGCCAATCCTACCTGCGCCCCCCCTGCAGTTTCAAGACATTTGATTTTTGCGGGGAGAGTAATTTAACATATCAAGATATTTGGCATATGTTGAAAAATATGTATTTTTTAAATTCTCTAGATTAGAGACAGCACTCAATTCTTGGAATAAGGAATACTACAGTTGAATAATTTGTAGTATTTGAAAGAATTCTCATGACTAATGTTAAGCATATAAATTTAATTTGCTGGTTACCTGGAATACCATAAAAAAAAGTCAGCGTGGTCAAGCATGCATAAAATTTGCCTTAAAAAACTGAGAATACTAATGAGGAAATGAAGTAGTCATTAATCATCATTGTCCAACCGCAGAAGGATCAAGTGAGTTTCCATAGATTTTGCTTCCCTTGTTAATGACATGGTTTCACATATATACAAGATTCAAAAGATATGAACACATATATCCAAAATTTGGGCTTGGGCTCTCACAATGTATTTCCCCTTGAATTTAAAGTAAGTAGGCTGGCTTTTGTCTCCAATAACTGTAAAAGCACAAAAGATAAAATTTCATTTTAACCACTAACATGTATGTCTTCTTAAGGACCCCAGATCAGGTTATTACATAAATGTATGTAGAATCAGGTAGACACTTGCTGGGGTAATGGCATGTTAGTGTAGTCTTGGAGTTTGAACGACCAAATCAGCATCTTGAATCATGACCTCTGTGTCCAAAGAGTAACTAAATAACCTCTCTGACCATCGGTCTCTGCATTTCTAAAATGGTACCGAAATGCCCTCCCAAAAGTAGGACTGGAAGCCTGAAAGGAGACTATGTAGGTAAATCACTTAGTATTTCTCCTGATACTCAGTGAATGCTGGAAAATTCTAATTCCCTTTGACTCGTACATCATTGTGCATATGTTATTATTTTGACCTCTTAAAAGGTCCAAACTCCAGGTGCACAAAATAAAATTTATGAATTGGAACAAATTGCTGCAATTACACACACAGATACAAAATTCACTGAATCATAAACATTAAACACATTACCTTATTTCAGGAAAAAATGCTGCAGTAAGATTTTCTGTAAATAATTCACCCTCTTCTTGGAAAATGTTAGTCCTTTTCCTGTTGTGAATTTTTACTACATAAATTTAGTTTCAGAATAAATTTTTTTAAGCTGGAGAGTTATACTGTCATTAGGGTATATTTAATCTATTTAATTTGTATTATGTTTGCATATTATTATTTATATTTCAATGTTACTCTGTGTAGAAAAAATTTTACAATTTTCCTTTCCATTTGCACTTAGTTTTATAGAGTATGTCATTATAATTCAAAAGTTTTTTCAGATAATATCAATCATCCTTCATGTCATTGGTTTCTTTCAAAATTATAATTCAGCAGAACCAAACAATGGTGGAAATTAAAATTTAAGTTTCCTTTTAAGAGTAGAGCTGAAATGCTAAATAAATTAGTCAATTGAAAATATTTCTTGAGGAACTGCTAAACACAGCGAATGTGTTAGGTAAGCCATAGTAAACAAAACAAGGTAACACAGTTGCTCATTTAACAAGCCTGCAAGTTTGCTGAGTAGAAAATGGGCATATAATACAAGAACCTCAGATCTTGCGGCAGTTTAAGGTAAGGTGCTTAACGCTGTGCGCCTAACAATAGAGTTCCGGGAGAAGAAAAATTAAACTACAGTATTTAAAACAATGAAGCCTTGAAAGTGGACCTGGAATTTGGCCTCGAAGAATAAGGAAGTTCTTTCTGCTCACAAATGTAGACATTGTGATGCAGGGCTGTGAGGAACAGAACAACCTCATTGGCTCTGAGGTTCCTAGAATGTTCTGAAGAAAGATTGGTTTGGGGTTATTGTAGCTTACATATAGGAAACAAGGTGGCATAAATAAGAATGGGAATAAGTGCTATTTTAGAATCAAGTCAGTTTTATTAAACATGGTTTGTCGATGAGCTAAATTAGAAGACAAGACCCAGAATATTATTGTGACCATCTAGAATTAGAAGTGCACACTGACACAGAAGGAGAGTACAGATGCAACCCGTGCAACTAAGAAAAGCTAGGATGGGGAAAATATGCAGAACCTCTGATATGTGTTATGATGGAAACGGCTAGATAAAATTTCTGTTAGTAAGACCTTGCCTCCGCAATACAAGCTCAAGCAAACTTTCCATTTGTAGAAAGTGCTGCGGGAAATGAGAGGTTAACCCTCAGATTCATCCTAAGGTTGAATATTGGCTAAGAAGTTGATCAGGACTTTTTAAAAACATTATAGTAGCTGAGTGCAGTGCCACACACCTGTAGTCTCAGCATTTCATAAGACGGAGGCCGAATGATTGCTTGAGACCAGGTATTCGAGGACAGCGCGGGCAACATGGCGATAATCCACTTCAAGAAAAAAAGAAAAGAAAAGAAAAAAAAAAAGAAGGGGAAGGGGAAGGAAAGGAAAAGGAAAGAAAAGGAAAGAGAGAAGAAAAAAGTAAAGAGGCTGGGCGTGGTGGCTCATGCCTGTAATCCCAGTACTTTGGGAGGGTCAGATGAGAGAATTGCCTGAGTCCAGAGGTTTGAGACCAACCTGGGCAATTTGGCAAAACCTCATCTCTACAATAAATCAAAAAAATTAGCCAGGTGTGGTGGTGCATGACTGTGGCTCCAGCTACTTGGAAGGCAGAGGCAGAAGAATCGCCTCTGCCCAACAGGTCAAGGCTGCGATGGCGTGAGCATGTCACTGCACTCCAGCCTGGGTGACAGAGTGAGACTCCAACTCAAAAAAGAAAGAAAGAAATCATTTAGTAAAAATATACTTTCAATTTTCAGTTGTTCCTATATATGGCTAAATATGGAGCACTGAATTAATTGTTGTGAGTAGATATTCATTTGGGATAAATTTCTATGTACCCCTATCCAAAAGTAATGCAAAATTTTACTCTGACCGAAAGAAAGCATGTTAAAACAAATTATTCTAGGAGGATGCCCCTAGAAGAAACTAAGAACAAACCCCTGGGAAAGCCATGATCCAGTGGCTTTTGCAGTGATAACATGTAAAATATACCTTTAGGTTTCCTGTAGCTGTGCTGCAATCCTCTTTGTTTAACCTCAAGTCTTTAGTAGCGATTGCTCAACATGATGGTTGACTTTATCAAATGTGTCACTGTTTGGTGGAAGTGTGGACTTGAAGGACAAAAGCAGCATGGAAATAAGACGATCTCAAGGCATTAGTTGAGAAACCCCGAGAAGCATTTGGGAGTGAAAGTCAAATGAACAACAACGTAATGTTGAACCCTCACCATTCTCCCACTCCAACGAAGCAATGCCCAGTTATTACTAAAGAATGAGCTAGGAAGCATTACTCTTGCCATCCGCCAACTCTCATACTACTCTTGGTTCAGAATTACAGAAAGGGTCACCTACTCAGAAAGTTGAGACACCCAGACCACACAGGACTCTAACCTAGAGATTTCTTTAGAACATTAAATAAGATAAAAGAGGTTTCATAATCTCGCATGGATTCAGAACATAGTAGGATCTCAAAGTATGAATTTGAACATGATCAATGTTTCAATAATATTTGGAGAAGAAAGACTGGATGGAGTCAAACATGATTACAAAGTCGCTACTGGGAAAATACCCAACTTCACAGAAAATCTATCTCAACCAACTTTACATACCTATACTGTATACAAATGCTGTAAGAATTTTAAGCATTTCCATGTGGAAAACAACAGTGGTTTTCTTGCTTTATAATAAGAACACTATAGGTGCCAGCCTTGTATCGCCGAAATATTTTCAAAACCCAGTTATTGTATTCGTTCCTTTGTGTTTTTTATCTTGTTTTCGCGTTTCATCTATTTTAAAAGAAAATTTTCCAAATCCATACTTTCTGCATTGTACCTACATTATCCTCTTTTCTGTCACAGACTCTCTTCAGTGATGATTTTAGTTTCCTTAAGAAATAAATGCTGCCTCTGTTTAGAATGTTCTTATGACCCATGGAGCTGAATCTCCAAGAAGTATCTGTACTTATTAGATCGTTCAACATGGGTTAAGATGTAATTGACCTTCTTCAACTAGTCTTATGACATTCAAACTCAGAAAATGGAAATGAGGAGAGAATTTTTTTTTAAAGGATTAAGTCTGAGATAGGAAGGAAAACATCCTCCAAAGATTAGTGGCAAAGGAAATAAAAATATCAGAAGGCTGTCAATCCTACAGGAAAAAAATGTCTCACCAGATTCTTGAAGACACCAGACGATCCAGGAGTCCAAGCCTGATAGAAAGAAAAACAAAAAAGACAGAGAAAACAAGATATTTTTAGTTTTCTGTTTTTGAAAAAGTAGACAATAAAATGTTATAATTCTACAACATTATCACATTTACAAGTATTGCAGACTAAAGAAATATTTTAGTAAATAATTGTCCTAGGTGAAAATGTGTATTTCTTTTAAAGTGTTTATTATAATAAACACTTTAAAAAAAAAAAAAGAGAAAAACACAGTCTAGCTCCAGAAAATATTTTTCTAGTTATCAGGTGACTAAAATAATGAGGTTAATTTTCTAAGTTCTCTAATAAGGGAGAATAGTATTATTACATGTATTTGAAATCTCTAATATTTAGTACATACACTTAATTTTGTTATGGGAGAGGCCAGGCCAAAGTTTTATAAAAACAAAACAAAAAACAAAAAAAAAACTTTTCCCATTTTCCAGGTTTTTGCTGGTTATCAGTCAGTAATTCATTTTGGCTTTGATTCACTTTCAAAAAGTAAAGTCATGAAAAATATTATAATTACAAAAATAAAAGGCTTTTAATTGTTAAATGATATTAAAATGCATCCTCTCTATTTTTAAAAGTGTTTGAAGTTCAAATGAAAGGCAATATCTGAACAGCACAAATTCCCAAGAGAAGACCAGGCACCTGTCATGGGATGCAAAGGTTTTATAAATGTTGTCTCGTCTAAAGGCAATGGCAAACATTGTGAGGCCTTTTGCAAATATGCCTGCCTGCCTCTGTGTTTGAGCAGAAATATTGAACTTCAGACCATTATTATTATAAAATAAAGGAGATTATTTTTTAAACATTTGATGGCAGCCTTTTTCTTTTGCCTTGGGAATCAAGTTTGAAATTATATATTGCATGAGTATGAAAACACATATCTTTCTTGGAGAGAAAATGGAGAACACAATAAATGTAAAAAGGCATTGACACTATTGTGCATGGTTGAGATGTGCATTTGAATATGTGTCTGCATCTTTTTGTTAGAAAATTTAAATTAGGTTATTTCTGTCTGGCCAGAATCATCTCCATAATACTGAACCAATAATTGGTAGCAAATCGCCCAGAATAAAGCTATGAATATTCCTATTCCAGGACTTAAAATCATTAGAGAAGAGGACTAGTTCCCTTGTGAAGAGCAAGGAACACATCCTGTCATATTATGAGAGAGCACCCCTGAATTCTGTAGCCCAGGTTCAAAGGTACAAAGTGAATGCTCTGTCTCTTGGAAGCCTCTGTCCCTGGATACCAGTTCTGCTCATGACACCCAAGGTGACTGATAATTTTTCATTTATTTTCATATTTCAAGTTATTTCTTTATTGTGAGTTACAAACCACAAAAGAAACTTGCAAAAATATAACTGTGTATAGCTCAATAAACAACCACAAACTGAATGCTCGTGTAATTGCCACCCCAATCAAGAACTTGATCATGACGCCCACGGCCCATGGCCCGCTTTTTTACAGCATGTAAGTACATATGTATATACACATATGCCTGTGCAGGGATTTGTAGTCATACTGTGTTAGTATCACATGTCTATCACAATTATGCATGGCACATTGACTATGCATGTCCAGGGAGGGAGAATCTTCTGAGCATATCATGTAATGGCATCGAACATAAAGTGTATCGTAATCTCAGTAGACGTAATTAATGGCAAGGTTTTCAGATTTTGGGGGTGAGCCTGTGGTTTTATCTGACCTTACTTTTGAACTTTAGGCAATTGGAATCATATACTATATATTCCTCTGTGTCTAGTTTCTTTCCCTTAACATCATATTTGTAAGATTGATACATCTTTGTAACTATAGATAGTTTTCATTACTCTATAGTATTCAAATAGAATAATATTTCTATTCTGCTCACTTTCAGCCATCAGTTTACTGTTTAGTGGAATATCACTATACATTTAATTTGTATTTACTTGATTACTGATATGTTTAGTGCATATTAATATTCTGGTAGTCATACAGATATTCATTTAAGAAACTTTAAAAAAATGTTTTAGTCATTTTCCATGGGTTGTCTTTTTCTTATTGATTTGTACAGTGCTTTATGTATTCTAGATGTGATTCCTTTCTTGGTTATATATTATGAAAATATATTTCCTACTCCAGGGCTTACTCTTTTACTCATTTATTGTGCCTTATGTCAAATATTAATTCTTAATTTAAATTCTCACATTGAGCCGTTTTTCATTATGCTTAATTCTTTTTGTATCCTACTTATTACATGAAACAATCATGTATAGTCATCTCTATTTGCCTCTAAAACCTTTCTGATGTCATAATTCTTTTGCATTTCACATATCTTCCAAAAATCTACCTGAAATTGATGTTTTGAGTTGGGTAAAGTGTCATGATTTTCCAAATGGGCTCAACAAAACGTATGAAAAGTACCACTTTCCTCTCTGTTCTACAGTGCTTGTTTTGCCATAGATAAGGGCTGCTGGATGCTTGGCTCTGTTTCTAGACTGCAGTGCATTCCCTTTAACTGTTTGTCTGTATCATACCATTTTACACAATGTCCCTTTATAACGCACCTTAAGAACCGGCAGAGAACTCTCCTTCACTAAGGGAGTGTTCACTGCTCTTTATATTGCCTGAGATATGATTTACATGCCATAAAATTCATTGTTTTAGACGTTAAAAATCAGTGGTTTTTGCAACATTCAGAATTCAAGCAATCATCACAACTAATTCCAGAATGTTTCTAATACATTAAACGGAAACCCTATGTATGCCATATGTATCAGCAGCCAATTCCAATTTCTTCATCTATCCTCTCCCTCATAGCTTCTTACCTACTCTCTGTCTGTATGCATTTGCCTATTCTGGACTTTTCATATACATTGAGTTATACAATATATGGTCTTTTATGTCTCACCTATTTCATTTAACATGTTTTTGAGACCCATTCATATTGTAACATTTAAAAACACATCATTCTTGTATGGCTGAATAATATTCCACTGAATGGATATGCCACATCTTGTCTATCCACTGATTAGCAGAAGGATATTTGGATATTTTTCATTTATTATTATTACAAATAATGCTGCTAGGAACATTCCTGGATGAGTTTTCTGTGTAAACAGATGTTCTCTTGGGTATATACTTAGGAGTGGAATTTCTGGGCCATATGGTAATTCTATGTTTAACTTTTGAGGAACTGCCCAACTGTTTGACACAGCAAATGTACCATTTTACATTCTGCCTGGCAATGCATAAGAGTTACAATCTTTCCACATGCTTGCCAGCACATATTTTTATATCTTAAAAAAATTATAACCATCTAGTGGGTGTGATATGTTTCCCTATCGACTAAGGGTGTTGAACGTTTCATGTGGTTATTGGCCATTTTTACATCTTCTTTGGAGGATATGCTTTTGAATCCTCTGGCCAACTTTTAATTGGGTTTTCTTTTTATTGTGAATTTTAAGTTTTTTTTATGTTCTCGATATCAATTTTATTACATTTATGATTTGCAAATATTATCTCTCATTCTGTGAGTTGCTTTCCATTCTGTTATATTCTTTATCTCGTTAATGTAGTAGAATTTTCTATGTAGAAATTTACACCTTTCAATGCATGCATTCTTTTAAGGTAATTAAACATAATGTTTTAATTTTTTCATTGTGTATAGAAATGCATTTGGTTTTCTATTAATCATACATTGAGCAACCTTGATAAAATATTATATCAAAATTAATAATTCACCTGGCATATTCTTTTCAATTTGCTATCTACATTCTCATACTATATGCAATAATTATAGTTTTATATATTCTATCAAACCACTGAAATTTATATTTTAAATGTCTACATAGATGCATGCATGCAAGCATGCATATATGCGTGCACATGAGATATTATGAAAGAGTTCACTGAATTCTCTAGCATACTTGTATACATTTTGCTTCATTGCACCCACCAATACCAGCAGTGCAATGGTGAATACGTTGGTGATTCTGGGAATCCTTGCCTTGATCTCAAAAGTAAGCATTACTATTAAGTGTGATGTATGTTATAGGTGTCTGATAGATTTTTTTTTAAAATCACACTTCTATCTCTATTTACTGAGAGTGTTCATTATAAAAGTTTTTACTGTTTACTACATTACTTAAATGGTTACCCGACTTTGTCTTTTTCTTTCTCTTGTCAGTTTTGTTAGTTGTATTTTTCTAGAAATGTATTTTATTCAGAATTTCAGTTTTTTAAAAAGATAATTTCTAACATTTTCTCAATATCTTTTTAAGGTCTTCAGAGTTTGTAGAGGTTTAATTAGTATTAGTTATTTTTGACTCCTTGTTATTTTTACTTGTAGGTTGTATCACTATCTATCACTTTCCTCAGTTTATTTAAAAAACTAATTGCAGTTTTTGGATCCTCTTATTGCATACAACACAATATAGGACATAATTTACATTACCTTTTGATATTTATTATTTCTTTTTTTCTTTTTTATTTAGAATAAATATGCTGCTTTCTCCCTAACTTTTTGAGACAGATGCTTATATTGCTTTCCTGCTTTCTTGCCTTCTTTATAGGTGTGTTTAAAGTACAGGCTTCACTTCTAATACAATTCAAATTTATATTGATTTCTAAATGTTTTCAAGTTGAATTTTTTTAACTTGAACTATTCCCAAAGAGTATATTTGTATACTTTAAATTTCCTGACATCTGGAAATTTCTAGCTCAATTAATTTGCACACAAAAGCACAAACTCTGTATCATGTCAATCCTCTAGATGCATGGAAACTTGCTTTATGATTCATCATCTGGTCAATTTTTATAAATTTTCTAATGCAATTGTGTGCATTGCTCTAAATGCATAAATTATCTTAGTTGTGTTGATCTCGGTGTTCATACAATATTAAAAGATGCATGCTGTAATATCCCACAATCATTTAGGGGATTTCCCCCTCCCTTAGCTCCATCACTTTTCTCATTTATGTGATAAGCTGTGTTAAGAAATACGTATGGATTTGAAGTTCTTATATCTTTTTTCAATAGAAACTACCATCTTGTGAAGTAGTCCCATTTTGCTCCTAATGCTATTTTTGTTTCTAAGTTACTTTTGTTTGAAATTAATGGAACTGTATCAGTATATTCATTGATTTTTCTTAATACAAGAACAAATAATCATAATAGGAAGAAACACCTGTTTAAGTAAATACTGCAACTGTCAACTCGTTAGTGGAAGTGACCAGCTCTTCCAAGGAAAGTCAAAGAACGCTTTGACTGCATAGAATACATATTCCAAACAGAGAAAATAGCACATGCAACAAAGTAGAGAGAAATGCATTCTGTGTGGCTGAGGTCTGAGGTTTATGGCGGAAACAGAGATGACCAACGTTTGAAAACAGAATTTGAGACAAACTTTGAAAGGCTTGATAATGATCAGACTTTGGTAGTCAGTTAGCAATCTGAAAATAAGGCAGAGAAGATTTTGGACAACTGGGTGGTAATGTCTTAATTAAAATGAAGCAATTTGAGAAAGTGATAGAGAAAAAAAAGCAAAATTTTAAACGTCTTGGTTTGAGAATTTTAGGGATTTTCTAGGTAAGTAGTTCTAAAAACCAACTGGACACATAGATCTGGAGATGGGGAATGTTAAAAATTGGAAGTATATATTTGAGACGTATCAATATTTAGCGAAGAAGCATGGGAGAAAAGAAGGACACAAAATTAATGACCAATGATGGCTCCTTAGAGAATCGGTGATATTTCAGAAATACACAGCAAACATGTAATTTAAAAATGGACTGGCTCCAGTCTGGGAACCATAGTGAGGTCCTGTCTCTACAATAAATATTACTGTAGCCCCAGTTACTCAAGAGGCTGAGGTGGAAGGATTGTTAGAGCCCAGGATGTTGAGGCTGCAGTAAGCTGTGATCATGCCATTACCCTCCAGCCTGGGTAACAGAACAAGACCCTGGCTTAAAAAAATGAGAAACTTAAGTAAGATACACACACACACACACACACACACACAGGAACAAAGACACCAGACACGCAGAATGTATCGCCATCTATCTTGTTGCATATGCTATTTTCTCTGTTTGGAACATGTATTCACCGTAGTCAAAGCGTTCTTCGGCTTTCCCTGGAAGAGCCGGTCACTTCCACGCATGAGTTGACAGCTGCAATACTTACTTAAACATGTATTTCTTCCTAATAAAATTATTTGCTCTTGTATTAATATATATATTAATATATCATGAGGACTAAGAGTTAGAGAGTGTTGGCCATGCAGAATGTCCTTCAGGGTGTTCCAAGAGGATGAACTAGAAATGTGACCTTCGCCATTGCCTGTCGTAAAGGACATTGAAGCAGAAGGCTGAAATTAGAAGCTTAATGCTTTGAGTGATAAATGGTAGCTTAAAAGAAATATGATTAACTAATTGCGTGATTTCCTTTTTTGAATTCTGATATCAAAAAAAGGTGGAGAAAAGAGCGGAAACAGGATTTGAATGTGGAGATGGGGTTATGAAAAGACAGCTCTTGTTTAGGTGCATGTTATGTTGAAATTTTGAAGTCCAGAGAGCTTCACCCATATTCTTTTTCAGCCTAAAATTCCTAGCAGACTTATAAGGATGTGGTATCTGTTTTTCCTTTTTCTTCTCAGATAAACATGCAACACAAAGTTTTGGCACTGAGGTCCTTGGGTTTCCAATTGGGCATTTTACTCATAAGTATCAACACTTTTCACTCCTACTAGTTTCTTTCAAGAATGGTATACACTTCAAAATAATGTTCACTGGTATCTGTGAGATTATATTCAAATACTTTTGCTAAAATGTCACATTTCCTTTTGTTGTTACACATACTCATTATATTGGAATACAGAGAGCTGAAATCAATTCTATTGTTACCATCTTCCTTTAGTTTTTTTTTTTTTTTTCCCCCCGACAATTACTGGGCATGATTGTACTTCTGTCTATGTCATACTAATTACTCTAAATGATGTCCATTTTTATACTTGCATTTAAATAATTTATCTTGTCCTCTCAGTTAAGCTTTTTGGGAAGCTCTATTCCCAAATATCCTTGCCTTGTCTCTCCATTACTCCTGTAAAAGCTCATGACTAATAGACTCTCAGAGGGTGCTTGTAAAATTAATAAATAAGTATGGATAACAAGGTGAATGTATTAATAAGCAGCACAATTTTATGCAAATTGGAAGTCACCTGCCAACGCATATCCTTCAGAAGGAGACAGCCACGTTATGAGTTTAAGAGCACTGGAGCCAAAACGTCAGTCTGTACTCTGACGTTACTGCTTTTGAGTTTTATTAATTTAGATAATTTGCCTACCTTCGGTTTCCTCATTTATAAACAGGATATCTTAAGACCTAGCTCAGGATGGTTATAAGGATTAAGTCAATCCTCCCTACGAAGATACCTTGGACAGTGCTTGTGTTCAAATGAGGACTCAAAATTAGATAAAACTGGACTGAAGATGCCATCTGGTCTCTCCAAAAGCTCATTTCTATGGTACCATCAACCACAACTATCCCCTGATGCCATCCGTTTAGCCAGCTACTTCTTGTCAGTCTTCTTCCTCTTCCCAAAGCATTAACTTTAACTGGAAGAAGAGACGAGAACACTGCATTGCTACCTCACATCTCAAGCTTACTGCTTTGCACCCTATACGTTGGTCACTAAATATATGAACAAGGATTCTTCTGAATGGACACACTGACTTTCAAAAAACTAAGAGTGGGTCTAAAAGTTTTTATTGGTGCTCCGTTATGTCTTAAATGTTTATCCAAGGAGGCAATACACAGGCTAATTGGTCAGAAAAATCTGTATAGTGTAGCCTCTCTATTCTTCACAGTAATAGTGACATTAACCCACAACTTTCTATATTCTTATTTTAAGTGAGAATGCAAGATTTATTGAGAGGACAGAAAGGCTCCCACAGTGGGAGGGTACCCAAAGGGGTTGCCCTCTGTATTCTAATAGGTATGTGTTCTACATAATTCAGCTGAGTGGGCCGCATCTTGATAAAGTCATGCTATTTAAATACATATTTAAATTGTGTAATTTTACATGCTTATGTAAAAGATGCCTTAAACCAAAGTTCATCAAACTTATTTTAACCACGGGTTCTTTTTTCATATAACGCATGTAATCCTGTGACTCAAAGGGGCTCACTTTGTAAGTGAGTGGGATTGGCTAGAATAATAAATATGCTTAAAAAATTAGCTGGGTGCGGTGGCGCACACCTGTACTCTCATCTACTTGGGAGTCTGAGGTGGAAGCATCATTTCAACCCAGGAGGTCAAAGTTGCAGTGAGCCGTGATCATGCCACTGCAATCCAGCTTGGGCAATAGAGTGACACCTAACTCAAAAAATAAAACGAAAATAAACATGGCTGGATATAAGAATAATTGACTCTAACATATTTTAATGTGCTTATAGTATTTCCACCAGAAAAACTGTACATTCATGCATTTATTCAACAAGAAATCATAAATCAGAAGCTTTATTAGGTGACAGAAAAACAAATATTACTAAGACCCAATCTGCTTTTAGGAGGTGCATATTTACCAGCAAACACTGAAGTAAACAAATCATTACCAGGCACGGAAAGTGCTATAGTAAGAGTTTGTACGCAGAACCACGAACCGATTTCATGTCAAGCACACAACTTCTCTCCAACACGAGTGCCATAGATAAAATTCTCCAAACTGTCTCTCCACTACCTCTCAGGGCTCATATGACTCCTGTTTGTCTACTACTTTTGCTCAGAGGGCCAATGACAGCAGCATCACAATTTCTCCTCCTGGCCTTGATCAATCCTAAAGACTAAGTAATTGGTGAGAAAGACACAGAAGGGTTTACTAAGGTAGATGTCCTCAAATTCACATGGACCCTGGCACTTAATTTGTTTTTATTTTATAAATGTGTGAGGCACGAATGCAGTTTTGCTACATGAAGGGACTGCTTGGTGGTGAAATTAGGGCTTTTGCTTTTATGGGACCCATCATCTGAACGGCGTACATGACATCCCGTGGACTTCTTTAAAAGGCATTTTCTCTACAATAAATCAACAAATCAGCCGGGCGTGGTAGCGCATGCCTGTAATTCCGGTTACTCGGAAGGCTGAGGCAGAAGGATCGCCGGAGCCCAGCAGGTCGAGGCTGCGGTGGCCGGGAGCGGCCACTGCACTCCAGTCTGGGCGACAGAGTGAGACTCCAACTCAAAAAAAAAAAAAAAAAAAGGCATTTTCTGTTTCCTGTTGGAAAGTTACATTCCTTTTACTACTGCTTATCCACTCCTCGAATCCAGGATGTAGCACTTGGAAGACACTAAATAAGTGTTTGTGGAATCAATCAATCATCAGTTTGTGGTGCTGAGGGCTTAGGTTGGTACCTGCGATGTCTACTGATGAATGTATTTCCCCAAATTCCAACTTTAACCACAGCACCATGAGGAGGCCAGGCTTCTGGACAGGTAATGAGGAACGGTGACCTCTCTGAACAAATCTCTTGAGTTAACAACTACGAAAACTCTCTTACCTTCATTCTAACCCAGAATAATTGGTTGAACCAGCTAGAATCTCATAACAAGATCCTTTTAGCCCTGGGACAAAAAGTAAGCCCCCAATGTAAATAATCTTGCAAATAAACCTTGGCGATTTATTCTCTGCCAGAACACCAGGCTCTAAGTACCATTTTTCTGGAACCCAAATCTCAGATTCTGTCCCTTTTACTTAAACTTACCATACCTCCAGCGTCCCAGTTTATTTCATTGCTGTAAGCGACTCTAGAGATTTGTGCTTCTCACCTGCCTCTGCCCAGTGTTGAGTTCCATTTAGTGAAGATGTCATAATAACTGCCTTAAGAATTACATTTTACGCCCAAGTTTCAGGAGGGGATTCCATCTGCTGCGACTTTTCTATCCTTCTGCTATCTGGCTTATCAGCTCTTGCATGTCTAACATTTTACCTTGAGCTCCACGCTTCACGTGGACTTCCACTGCAACCAAGCTCTCTCATCATCTGCTGTGAAACAGTGCTAGGTGAACAAAAACATGGAAAAACCTGTTTGTGTGTTCATCCGTTTTACATGTTTAGTTGAGAAGACCTTTTGGAGAGCACATATCCATTCTCCCCCCTCTGTGTTTTCTTGAAAATTGATTTTTTAAAAAATGTCTACAGAATAAAGGCAAATTTTGGTGTCTGGAACTAGGTACATGAAAAACAAACAAATATTAAACCTCTAGCCGGTTACCCACAGCTAGTCCTTATAGATAGTGTATAGTGTATGCGACATTATTGCTAAACCCCTAAGCGAGATACAAATACTTTCCATTTAGTTGGTGATCACGACAACTCAGATAGCAGGTGAGGAAGCATAGATGTTGTTTCAAAGAACACTTGGCATTTGCAACATTAACCTACTTGACACGTTCCTGAAGAGATAATTTTTTAGTTCCTGTTTTCCACAAGGGGTAGTATGGTAAACAGAAGCAGTTATATTTGCTGTGTTTTTCTCTTGTTCATGGTAGATTAAAAAAATAATGTTGAATGACTTCAGACGAATCCTGAGACAGGAAAAAATGGATTTCGTTTTCTTCTTATCCTTCATTGGGTCATGCCTGTGTCCTGGAATTAGATTTTTTGGATAGTAACAAGCTGAAAGGAAGAAAACGTGATCATGTTTCCTAGGCTTTGAATGGCTCTAATGACTTTTTTGCAAATCAAATGAGAAAGTAGTTTGGGAACTAGATTTTTTTTTGATAACTGTATCCAATCAAATCATTAGGGACAATTTTATTTCTTTGTTATTTGACACTTATGTGAGGCCCACTATGTGCCAGGACTTGTTTTATTATGAACCCTAACTCAGTCCACACTCCTAACCACCTTGGGAAGTACATACTCTATTAGGATTGATTGAGAACAAAGCACAGAGTTGCTGAACAATCTGTTTGTGGACACACAGCTAGTTAGGGACCGAGCCAGGATCTGAACACCAGAAGTCTATCTCCCTAGTCTGTGTCCTAAACATTGTGCGACACTGTCTCCTCATACAGTCCAACCAAAGCCACAAATGAATTATTGCATTATATGCCAAATATGGAAATAAGTCGCAAAGAAAGAAAACTTTCACAACTTGACTTCTATGGGACATGCAGGGAATCCCCTTGTCAAATTGCCAGTGCTTGTAAGGAAGGTCAATTTTTAGATCTTTCAGTAACTGCCAGACTGTTTTCCACAGAGGCTGTGCTAGTTCACGCTCCCACCAACAGTGCAGAAGCGTTCCCTTTTCCCTTCATCTTCTCCAGTATCTGTTGTTTTTTGAGTTATTGATGACAGCCATCCTGACCGGAGTTAGGTGGTATCTCAGTGTGGTTTTAATTTGCATTTCTCTGATCACTAGTGAAGCTGAGCATTTTTTTCATGTATCTGTTGGCGGCTCGTATGTCTTCTTTTGAGTCTATTCATATCTTTTGCCCACTTTTTTAATAGGGCTGTTTGCTTTTGTTTTCTTTTTGGCACATTTGTAGATTCTAGATGTTAGGCATTTGACAGATATCCCACTTCTGGGAATATACTCGGAGGAACTCGAATCAAGCTATGAAAACGATCTCCGCACATGCATGTTTATTGCAGCATTACTCACAATAGCAAAAACATGGAACCCTCTGTGCTGCCCATTAAAAGTAGACTGGATTAAAAAAAATGTGGTACATATACACGATGGAATGTCAACTTGGATGGACTTAGAGTCTGTGATCCTCAGTGATCTATCACAGAAACAAAGAACTGAGCGCCACGTGCCCTCACTCATAAACGGAACCCTGAACAATGATGACAATACTATAAGAAAGGGACTGGCAGTAGTGGGAAACTGTCAGGGGATGAGGGGGTACACTTCGTCAATAAGGTAGCTGATCTCAAAGCAGGTGACGTGGGGACCAATGGGAGACCCAAAAACGTTACCTATACAATGACCATTTGTACCCCACATCTTTCAAATAAAGCCTAAATTAAAGTAAAATAAAATGGTCAGTGCTCCCCTTGTCAGAGACCAATATGTTGGCCTGGATTGTGGCTTCCACCGGTTACCCAAACAGGGAACAGAACTTACCCACAAAGTCTCTGACTCTTCGAACGACTGTCAAAAATCATGTCGAGATTAAAAGCGTGCATTCTGATGTCAGCCAAAGTGGGTTTCTGATTCTAACTCTGCCTCTTATTACTCTTGGGCAAATTACTCAATCCCTTAAACAGCTAATACAACAACCTAAGTAAGATGATATGCCGCGGCCTGCGCGGTTGCCTTAAGGGCCCCGAGAGAGCGCGGCGAGAGATGAAGAAAGACACAGACACAAAGACCAAAAGAGAAACTGGGGCCAGGTGGGACACTTGCCTCTGATGGCGGAGAAGTGGCCCCGAACCAGCCCAGCACGTTTATTTTATCATTAAGCGCAAAGAAAGTTGAAAGGGATTCAAGGTCTGTGAGGGAGACATAACGGAATTTGTGGCTACCTAAGGGCGAGTTGTTTCGCACTCATCTTGTTGTGGCTAAGGCTCTATTGATGCTATGTGCACCTGGATGTGTGGGCATCTGAGACCCTGTTTCGTGTAGCAGGCTGCGTCCCTCACAGCCTGCCTTGGGCTCGGATGCAGAGCTTCCAAGCGAGACCTCGCCTACAAGCTTGGGGCCATTAAATGAGACCTTGCCTTCGCTTGGGCCTTGACTCAAGGCCTGCTACAGCGACAGTGCTTGTCTGCTCCCCACATCACATCCGCTCCTGACAACGATATCCATTTGAAAATGGCAAAGCTGATTCACAGAAAAGGTTAGAAACTTGCCCAAGACCACACAGCAGTGGCAGCAGAACCAGGTTCCCTACCCAGGTGGTCTGACTCTACTGCAACTCATTATGTCATATCGAGGATTAAATGAGGGACCCTCCTCTGAATCTTTATTTTGCTTTCAAAACCTCTGAACCTTTCTTTAGAACGCGTATAACACTTACACAGGTTGAGTATCCCTCATCTGAAATGCTTGTGACCAGTAGTGTTGGGATTTCAGATTTTTTTCAGATTTTGTAACATTTGCAGAAAACATAACTAATAAACCTCTAATCTGAAAATCCAAAATTATAACTTTTCCAATGAGCATTTCCTTTGAGCATGATGTCAACACTCAAAAACTTTCAAATTTTGGAGAGTCTCTGACTTCAGGTTTTCAGATTAGGAATGCTCATACTATATTGATTCTTTGATTACAAAGAGATTTGATAATTCTTATTCACTATTAATAAGATCTTAAAAAGAGCAATATTGCAGTTTTGACCCATTCATAACAACTTAAGATAGTTCCTGACACACAGAAGGCCATAGAGTATATGTATATTGAATGAAAAAATAAAAGAGTTAGTACAGTAACAACAACAACAAAAAATAGAAAGCTCCTAGCTTGGTATGCTAGATATATACTAATTATTAATATAAACTGCATCATAATCTAATTCATCATATAGCTTTTATGTGAGACCTCCAGCAACTTTAATAATACTAAAAATTTTACAGTCGGGCTCGGTGGCTCAGCCTGTAATCCCGCGCCTTTGGGAGGCTGAGGTGAGTGGATTGCCTGAGCCCACCGGTTTGAGACCCACCTGGGCAGCGTGACCTCATCTCTACAATAAATCAAAAAAAAAATCAGGCGGGCGTGGTAGCGCATGCCTGTAATTCCAGCTACTTGGAAGGCTGAGGCGGAAGGATCGCCGGAGCCCAGCAGATCGAGGCTGTGGTGGCCGGGAGCGGCCACTGCACACCAGTCTGGGCGACAGAGTGAGACTCCAACTCAATAAATAAATAAATAAATAAATAAATAAAAATAAAAATTTTACAACTATAAATATGTACTTGAAAACATAGCACTCGGCCGGCTGCAGTGGCTCACGCCTATAGTTCCAGCACTTTGGGAGGCAGGGGTGAGAGAACTGCCTGGGCCCAGGAGTTTGAGAACAGCCTGGATAACTTGGCGAGACCTCATCTTTACAACAAATCAAAAAATCAGACAGGTGTGGTGGCGCACACTTGTAGTGTCAGCTACTTGGAAGGCTGAGGCGGAAGGATCACCTGAGCCCAGCAGGTTGAGTTTGCGGTGGCCATGAGCATGCCACTGCACTCCAGCCTGGGTGACAGAATGAGACTCCTATTCAAAAAGAAAGATGCAACACTGGAATATTATTTATATATCAGAAATAAAAATAGAGCATTTTCTTGGATGGAGCTCATTTTCATAATCAACAAGCTAATAAAATTCACGTAGAGCGAATAAATGGCTCTGGATTAAACCATTTTTTCAGTTTCCAAAGAAAAACGAATAGATAAAATGTTTTTAACCGAAAAAGTAACTTAATTCTTACAAGTTATAATTATAAAAATAACTAACCAGAAGAAAGGAAACTCAAACTAAAATTAAAATTCAGATATTTAAAAACCACCGAAGTTTATATTCTGTACTTTTTCTTGAGCAATTATTTTAACATAAAATAGACTGTGTGGCTATTCTTTAGCTGCAATATAGGAACCAAACAGCCTTAAAAGCCTTGTACTCTGCTAAATATGAACTTATTTTCAAGGAAGAATTCAGTAATCCCGACCACTTCTTTTTTGTTGTTAAGCTGTTTCCTAGTAGTGAAACAAACGTTTCGGTCCCACCTGGAAAGGCAGGCAGAAAAACAGATTTCCTTTCTCTTTCCTCCACCAAAATGACTCAGACCACAAGACTGGAATTTGAAAACTATTGTCTTGTTCAACTTCCCGCTAATTCATCACCATTATTGCAGGGTAAATGAGTGTTTCCCTCAGCTGCACTGCTGTGCATTTCATCCATTTCTATGTCACAATTCCTCAAAAACATCTTAGCTGTTTCATTCTCCTGCAAAAACTTACTGAAGATTCTGAACTCTAGAGCAGAGTATGCCTTCCTGTGCAAGGTCCTTAACATGGCCTGTGCGGCCTTCTACACTCCGGCCCTTTGACTCTATTTCCGACCTCCATTTCATTTCTGTACTCTAGACACACTGGACTTTTTAAAGTTTCTAAAATCCATTCCTCCCAATCTCCTCACAGTGCTAATGCACATGGTATTAGGGGATTGCTAAATGCTACAAAATCTCTCCCAGGTTTCATTCCTATGAGCTGCAATCAGGGAAGAAAACCGTGAAAAGACAAACTATTTTTTATTTACATGAATTCTGTGTAAGCTCAAGTCAGCCCCCTCCAGTCAGTCGCAGCATTGATTTTCTTCAGATTTGTTCATTAGCGACCAGGAGAGCAACTTCAATCACAACTTAATGGGCTTTAATAATTAACAGATAAAACAAATTGAGGTTCTTGTTATAAGGAAGCATGTTCTCTTCACTGGTTGAGATGGAAAAAAGAACTCGATAAAATTAGCAAATTAAAAAATGGCTTTTATATGAATACTCTGTGATGGAAAGACAAGTTTGCTCAGGAAATTCTAGTCAAACTCTACGATGCTTTTAAAAATGTGCTTCAGTTGGTCAAGGGAGTAGCAATACGAAAGGAAAATAAAAAGGAAGACAGCTTGATCTAGAAGAAGAAAGACCGTTCTTAAGAGGAAGCTTGTAATCGTAAATGGTAATCTAAACATGTGCAAAATGAAAGAGAAGTCATGCCAGGTCAAACATCTTTTAGAAAGGTTTCAGGAACAAAGAAAAGAAAAGGAAAGGAAAGAGGTCTTAATTGTTATGATGAGAAAATTACTTCTGCCCAGTAATTACAGCCAAAGAAAGGAGGCAAAGTTTCAGAGCCTGGACTTTTTTGAAGAAAACACGTATCCAGATCCATCAGGGGAGTACATTAGGGGAGATAAGCAATGAGCACAACTGGGGACCTTAAACACTTGGGTCATCAGACCACAGTGCATCCAGAACTCTGCACAGAATTCAGAGGAAAACAGCACAAAGGTCAGCGTCGAAGTCTGAGCATTATATAAAATCCATATCATAAATCGGAGTGCCCTCAACTGGCATAGTCTATAATGGATTGAGACATGAGCCCTTGAGAAGCTGGATGAGAAGTGGAATAAGGAAAGACACAGAAAAGATGAAATATAGTCAACAAATAGTAAACAAAGGCTTTGCCAGCATTAATCTGTTGAGTCCAAGGCTGAGTGACATGCTTCACAGGAATGTACATCTTGAGTAGGATTACTCAACTTTAGAATGTGAGGGTAGATAAGATGTGTTTGAAAAGTCCCTTTTTGTAAGTGGGCAAAAGACATGAATAGACACTTCTCAAAAGAAGATAGAGGGGCAGCCAACAAACACATGAAAAAGTGCTCAACCTCACTAATCATCAGAGAAATGCAAATCAAAACCACATTGAGATACCACCTAGCCCCAGTAAGAATGGCCATCATTAATAAAACAAAAGACAACAGATGCTGGTGAGGATGAGGAGAAAAAAGAATGCTTCTACACTGCTGGTGGGAATGCAAATTGGTGCAACCTATCTGGAAAACAATGTGGCGATTTCTGAAAGAACTAGTCATTGACCTTCCATATGACCCAGCAATTCGCCTATTGGGAATACAGGACCTCGAATCATTCTACAAAAAAGATACCTGTACAGGAATGTTTGTTGCAGCTCTATTCACAATAGCAAAAACCTGGAACCAACCATGCTGCCCATTGAAGCTGGACTGGATAAAAAATGTGGTACATATACACAATGGAATATTATGCAGTCATAAAGAAGGACAGACATATGGACTTCGCAGCAACTTGAATGGATGTAGAGTTGATCATCCTCAGTGATCTACCACAGAAACAAAGAACAGAGTACCATACGTTCTCACTCATAAGCGGACCTTGAACAATTATCATAATAATATAAGAAAGGGATTGACAGTAGTGGGAAACTGCCAGGGCAGGGAGGAATGGAATTGGCCGTTGAGGGAAACTGCTGGGAGAGGGAGGGGCACACCTCGTCAGCAAGGGACCCCACATAATCAACGTTGGTATACCTAACCATGAAATGTATCCCCTATCTTTAAAATAAAAAAATTTAAAAAAAGAAAAGTTTCTCTTTTTCTGACAAGTTCAGTACTCGTTTACTTTTTAACTGTCATGAGTCAACATCTAGAGGCGTATACAGCCAAAACAAATGCCTGTACAACAAAAGCACAGTGGAAGACAATAAATAAATAAATAAAACAAACCAGAACATTCTTAACCCGCAAACAGTATTAGTGATGTATGTGTTAGAAAAGGTTTAACAGGTTACAACAGCAGTTCAAAGCTCGCCGGAGCCTTCTAGAAACCTGTAAGGAAACAATAGTAGGAAATAGAATACTCCAGTCGTCTCCATTGCTGTGGAGAAGGATATGATAGAAATAAAGAAGCTTCGGATGTCCCTAAAGGATAAGTGTTTCAAGCCCTGGAGACGAGGGGAGGAGCATGGGAAGAGCTCCCAGCAGAGATACTGGCTTACCAGATAACCTGAGGATGCCAGGCTCAGGACTACCCACGGTTTCTGATCAGGCTCATGTGAAACAAATGCGAGGTTAAAGGGGGAAACCTCCCAGGAAGCACGTGTCCTAGGCTGGAGCATTGCCATATCCAGAGTTGGGGACAGTGGTCAGGGCAGCACAGAATGTAATATACCTGCCCACAACAGAGTGCATGAGCCATGCCACAAGGCAAAAGCCACATTCATTAGAGCAGAGGGGCTGGAAAGGAACAGATTTTCAATATACCCTCTGGGGGAAAATGGTGCCTCGGTTTATACCTGATGACTGAGTCTTACTGTTTTCACACATTTTTAAATTAGCAGAATGACCAGAAAGTTTCAAAGGCATCCTCCGAGAAAGGAGCGTAAGTGCGGCTGGGTTTTCTCTGAGACGTGGTCAAGGTTGTGTCATCATTAGGGTTGTCATAGAAGAGATAGCACAAGGGTTAGTAGCTCTTGGAATCCAGAAAACTGGCACGGACCGAATGGCATCTTGGCAAAACTGATCCAAGCAAGACTTTCCTGGGAAACATTCTTCCTACCAGTCACCACTGAATCTCTGGCTTGCTGCTGTAGGGTGTGGGGTTGCTGTGTTTTCTAAACTTGGCGCATATAAAGTTAGTCTGTGACAATCTCGCATGCCCTATTCATTCTCTGCACTTTTAAAAATGTGGGACCCTACCCTGAAGGAATCTTGAACAATTTGTCCGAATGTTCACAGCTGTATTGTTCTTTTTTCGTTTGTTTGTTTGTTTGTTTGAGTCTCGCTCCGTCACCCAGGCTGGAGTGCGGTGACACACTCACAGCCACGCCAATGTGGACCTGCTGGGCTCAGGCAGGGGCAGTGATCCAGCAATCTTTTGGGTCCCCTCCCACTGTGGGAGCTTTTCTGTCCTCTCAATAAATCCTGCTTTCAAAAAAAATTAAAAATAAAAATAAAGGGGCAGTGATCTATAGAAGTGTTAAATGTGCCATATTCTATCCGTGAGCTACAGCTACATGCATTGACATAGGTGACTCAGAAACAAGGCTATCAAAAGAAAAGGACAGAAGATCATGTCTAGTATGATTCGATTTATTTCCAAAACAGGGAAGACTGTACATCATAAAGGAGACATACTTACATAATGAAAACTACCGGGAAAATCATGAGGGTGGAAAACCACCTGGATGAGAAGTTAACATCTGAGGTTCTGATAAACGACACTAATTTCAATGAATAGCAGCTTCTGAAGTCGTCTGCACTTATCAGGAACCAGACGGTTACCTGGCTAGCCAGCTGGACAAAAAACTTCAGCTTTGGACTTCTTTTTCTTCTTTGGACTTTAACTCAGGAATGTTGGCCTTTGATTTGCTTGGACTTTTACATAGCAAGATGATGTATTTTGGGGACTTAAATCAACCCCTGGAAATTTAATAATGGAAGAGTTATGCTGTCTACACTTGAGCAAATACGTTGTGTTATTGTCTATATATTGATACCCATGTGTTGGGTAATCTTGTCATCTATATTTGACAACATAGCTGGGGACAATTTGAGATGGGAGAAACCAGTTGGGTGGTAAAGCATAATACATTAAGAGCACCGCCAGCTGGGGGACGTTGAGTATAATCTCCCTCCTTCTCTTTCCTCTGGTTTTCGTAGGTGTCTCCATTTGAGCACCAAGCACAGCCTTCTCTCCTCTCCTCTGATCCCAAAGTTTGGCAGAAGATACTGAACATGTCCAGCTCAGTCTCCCTGGACCCTTACCTCTTTCTATGCCTGCCAATCTTCGTGGCTCAGTCAATTTATCTGATGCCACGTGGAAGCCTGGAGGGGCTGACTCAGCCTTGTTGAGGTAGGTGGCCTTGGGTTGTACATCCAGACCCATGATTAGGTTGGAAAGCCTGCTTAACTACTAGGTGGTGGGATATTAAGCCCTTTGCCCACACCTTTAAAACTGTTCTCTGATCATCTTTATAGTAAAACTGGCTATTTGACCTCCACTTGTCTGTCTCCTGGGTCTTAATTCTGAATTGATTCCAAACTCAGAAGGGAAAGGACAGGGTATTATTTATCGATCCCCTAAACCCTAAGAGCAGTGATTATAATAAAACACTGGATGATCTTTTCAGATATTTATTATTATCAGATCAATCATTGTTTAACAATCTTAATTCCTCTCATGACTTCATAACAAGACAATATTCTATACAGAATCCACGGAGTGTACACACCTCAGGGTCAGTGGGAGAGGTATGCCTTTTGAATAATAAATCATTTTCATGTGTTCTAATTTTTTTTCAAGGAAGGAAGGAAGGCCTCAGGAAGGGATTTATTTTAAGAGTGTGACAGCTCATTTGGAAACCTCATAAGGCAAAAGTGAGTTTATTTATCAGAGCAGCTCTCAGGCTAGTAACTCTTCCTACCCCTGTTCCCCTTCGTCCATTAAAAAGAAGAAAAATAAAAAGATGTTGCATTAAGTTGAAGTTGGATTCCACTAAGGTCACCTCAAATAACCCGCAATCTCTTTTCATCGCCTATACTAAATAACAAAGCGTGCTCACACGTTGACTAGTGTGTGTAAAAATTCTTGCACAGTCCTTTAGTAGCTGTGGAATATAGGGAATGAATGTTTTAATTGACAAAAACGATTAAAAAAATCAACTTTCCTGTGATTAATGTAAATCTGTTTTAGTTAAAATCACCCCTGGTTTACCATTCATTACAAATACAAATTGCAAGTTTTTGCCAATACATCAACGCTTTTATTCCTCTCTTCAGTGCGTCTCCTAAATGCAATCAATGGTGATGATTATTTAGATGTTTTAATTTTATTCTAACAATTATGTACTCTATGTATCCATTATTGAAATGCTCAAAAATAAAATAATATGAACGGCAATCACAGAATAAAAAGTTGTTTTTGCTTTCCTTTCATTATCAGGCAAACCATAAATATAGCTGCAAGGAAAGTGATTAAACTTCTCGTCAACAACACCATTAGAAGAAGTGGGGAGACTCCCCTAGTTTAGACATGCACAAGCCGAGATGCCTCTACCACTAATTCTCTTTGATGAGGAAAGGTGGTCCCAAACTCTCTCTCCCTTCCTTTCATCCAGTTCTGCATCAAGACTTCCACTGGTTTCACTATCACCAATCTCAGTGAGGGTCCTTTAAAACAAAGGGTGAGCAGAACAGATTCTTACCAAATTGAAAGAATGCCTGATTGAAAGGTTGATACCTTTTAACTTCCCACAGAGATTTGCATTTAAAGAGTATTTATTAATGCAAGTTTCTCTCTAACAAAATATCGGAAATCGTGAACAAGTGAAACATTCTTAATCCCTGACAAAATATTTTGAGGTGAGACAAATTATTGGAAAAGCAGGGACACAAATCTCTAAATTTTATGTTCCCTCCCCTAATTCCTAAAGCCTATCTGCTTCCTCAAAGGCCCACTATTCTGCGTAGGATCTTAAATGGAGTTTTTCAGGGAAGAGTTAGGTTAAAGAGAAGCCAGTCAACTTCACAGGCACCAGTCATTAAACTCTGTTAAAGCACCACCAGGGAAAGAATCAGAAATAGGACGCCAGTTAATTTTGATCTTCCAATGCAACTACTTATGTAACTTCAGAGAGTTCATGGGTCCTTTCCTGCCACAGTAAACCTGTCCTTAAATGAAAACATAAAAACACACACACTCATACCCACACACACTCATACCCACACAATAAACAAACAGAAAAATGTCCCTGAATGACATTTGAAAATCTCCACTCAGTAGGTATTGAATTTTTAAAAATCTTTTTGACATGGGTACCACATTATTGAAATTCCTAGGATTATGATGTATATATGTCCATTTTTGATGGCTTAAAGTCCACGCTTTTTTTTTTTTTTTAATTTCTTATGCCTGCTCAGAGACTTTTTTAAAGAATTAATTCTGGCAAGTGCAGATTCAACTCTGATGCCATCAATGAAATCCAAATGTTAGTCGATGTCGTTGAACCCATGGCAGCACTGAGGCTACCGGAAGCTGATGTTCAAAATTCTTAGTCCTGGTCACCCGATACAGCCTGTCTTCTTTTTGATCCAAGGTGATCTGCTGCAAAACAAATGAAGTTACTGAATGTGGATGTGAACTCCAGCTCCTCTACTGACTGGCTTATTGAGGTTGGGCAAATTCATATAACATCAGAACCTTAGTTAACTCATCTCTAAGTTGGGAATAATGATTACCTGTTATGGACTGAATTAAGTCACTCCCAAAGAAGACCTAACCACCAGTACCTCAGAGAGTGACTTTACTTGGAGGCGGGAATTTTACTGAGGCAATCAAATTAAAATGAGGTCATATTAAAATAAGATGGGCCCCTAAACCAATAAACAGGTATCCTCATCAAAAGAATTCTAGGTCAAAAACAGAAACATGGAAAAATTCCACGCAAAGAGGAAAGCAGGGACTAGATTGAGGCATCTCCCAGTCAAGGAATGCCAAAGATGGCCCACAAACCATCAGAAGCTAGGAGAGGCACGCGACACTGATGCTCCCTCACAGCCCACCGGAAGAACCACCCTGCTGACTTGATTTCAGCTGTCTAGCCTCCAGAAGTGGGAGACAATACATTTCTGTTTAAGCCACTCAGTCTGGTGAAGGCAACCCTAGGAAACGAATATACTCTTCAACAGGGTAATCGTTAGGTTCAAATAAAATGATTTATAAAGCTCTTAATAAATAATTATGAATAACATGAACCGTGGTGGACTATTTTGAAACATAGGGATCAACTCTACCTGAGGTATCCCTCATTTTTACTGTTAGAAATTTAAGTATGGAAAGATCCCAGGGGCGAGGCAGTAGAGAAGGCAGGAATGACAAAGGAGATAAGTCTTACCCTGGTCTCTGTGTGTTAATTGTTGGAATCCCCTGTAAACGGTTTGGCAGGAGAGGAGGTTGGAACACTTAGCTAAATTGAAGTTTGGGGATTATCTGTGAATTTAATGTATCCATGCCATTTTGGCCCCTATTAGCACAAGTAATTGAGAGGAAAATCTTGCCAGTGATGCTTTTCCATAAGGCTTAATGTGGGCTTCAATATTTAAGTAATTCATTAGCTGGCGTAAATGGAAGCACAGAGCAACATTCAAGGACGTGAGAGAGAGTCTGCGACCTTCGTGTTGGAGATGATCACATCGAGGGCCGTGGAGGTTGTGATGAACTCAAGCTTGTACGGTTTACATTGGAAAAGCTGACACTGGAGGCCTTGTCCACTGGTTTCTTGTTAGAAACTGAGTGTGCCTTTTAGGATTCTGTGAGTATGGTTTTCAGAATTCTGGGACGCTTTCAAAATGATCAGAACCCCAACTTTGCACGGCAACCTTAAGACCCAGGTTGAAGGATTTCAGATTCAGAGAGAAGAAAATGGCCTTGTTGGACATTGCCAACAGAGAAGCCTCAAATGCTGCATTTGGGGAAGGAGACAGCAGTGGGGACAGAGGGCAATTATTTTTACACCCAAATTATTAGCTGTATAACACAGTGAGAGAAAGCTTTTAACGTACATTGTTTAGTGGATCCATTAACTGCGGCCTGGCATGACCTTGCTAGGACAAGCCGTTAAAGCCCTCAATGGCATTTGAAAATGCTGCTACCTCAGATTGAAGTCATTCATTTGCATTGTATTATAAAACACGGAGAGCACTGTGGCTAGCAGGATTGCTGGGATGGCTGAACTTTGGTCCCCCACATGATTTTGCAAATACAGAGGGCACTCATCCCCTGCCTCACGAGGAACCCCACTTAAATGAGAGCAGGCCCGGCCCTCCTCACCTCTGGTGTGCTCTGCTGTCAAGTATGCCTTGTGGAAAGAAACAGTCGGCTTTTAATACAACAAACTTTGTTTCATTGCAGTTGCATTCTCCACTTGGGTTTATTATTTTATATTTTCAGTCTTTATAGGACATTTCCATGTTGCCTGCCCCAAGGATATCACGACTGTAATCGAGGGGCCCAGCCAAGAATCTATTCCCAAAAAGAATCATTCGGTTTCATTTTGCGGCTTCATAGCCCAGAACCAGAATGTCTCAAAAAACACTCAATAACACCCATACAGGGACCCCTCTGGACAACCTATCAATGTGTATTATGAAGTGAATTATGGCTGTACCCACCAGAGCTGGTATAGTTAAGTGTCTGTCAGTGTTTCCATTATATTTTGAGGGCTTCTTACTTGGTTGCAAAAATACCCTTTAGGCTAAAACGCACAAGGCCGGTCTGGGAAGTGACTGTTCGTTTTGTTTAGGTTTACCCGTTAAGAAACACTAGCTCTCTTTAGTGTTTGCTTGCCAACTTATTAAAATTAAGAGAGGGTTGGCTTTCTAAATCAACTGGCTACTGATACAGACACCCGCTATTGTTAACAAAAGGTGGGCATCCCCTTATCTCCTATGTACCCCAGTAAGTCACTTCAAAAAATGCTTAACTTCCCTGCAGACTGTGCCCAGTTAACTGAGAGCTGTAAACCCCCATTGACTCCTTTTGCACAGTAGTCACAGGTTTGTCTAACTTTTATATCTATGTAATCATAAATCTTGTGATTTGTACAACTTTTGCACATAAAAACATGTAACAACGTATGATGTCTTAGGCTCTGTTAACTCCCTTTACTCTATGGCAAGCTTGATGAACGCTTCTGCAGGGCGTTACTGAAAAAAAGCTGTGAGAGACCGCTGGTAACTGATGCCAGGAAATGTGGACTCTAGCATGTCATTATTGACAAAATGAGCTGTTAACTTAGGTTCTAGACAATGGTACGTCCTGCTAGTCACATAGTCAATGTATTGGCACCAACCACCTAGAACTTATAAAAGCAGACTGTAGCACTTGAAGCGTGAGCAGAACCATTTTAAAGAGACCAAGCACCCACTCTGCTCTCTGGATTTGAATTCAGAAATAAAACTCTTTCCACCTGTTCTCTGCCCCTTTGATTTATTGGTATCAAGGGAGAGCAGCGGCGTTCCTCAGACCATTATAGCTACAGAGTTATGGTGTTTTTAATAGGGTAAGCTCAGGGTATCAGCAATCATGTGTTGGTATGCTCCACATTGTTCTCCTTGGGGGTTACCAAGGCTTCAAACACCAAGTTCCAGTTCAACACAAATGCTCTCTAAAAATTACATGTGTGAATTTTACATGTGTGAATCCAGAGATCTCCGTTTGTATCTCGAATGGGCTATGACGACATCCTATGTTTAGGGCTGCTCTTTGCTTCCCCTGTTCTCTATCCCTACCCTTGCTTTAAATCCATGTCATTTCTTGCCCTTCCCTCAGAACCCAGCCCCAATGTCCTATTTTCTGAGAATCTTTTCTGATTTCCTCACACTGACTAAGGGAGTCTTCTCCTAAACTCACTTTGACCCTAACTTCCAGATCCAGTTTCACATGTTATGCCATTTGTCTGTGGGTCGATTTCTTTACAAGACTGCACAAACTGAGGACAAGTTCTATTTATTAGCAGAATGTTAGACCTGCTGAAGATGCTCAGTAAAAATTGATTGAATGAATGAATGGATAGAATGAATAGGATTAGTGACAAGGGCAGTGGGGTAATGAAAGAGTCTTTAAAAAATATGGACTATCTTTAATATAATTTCTCACTTCTAGTTTTCAGCCTTCCAAAGAGTACAAATTCTTATATACTCCCTAATGAAGACTCTACCAGAAAATTGGATAACTTGTAAACTCTTACAAGAAGAAATATATGCAACAGGGTTTGTTGAGAAAATTACTGTTCAAGGAGATGAAGTGTTTATTCCGACTTAGTCACTGACTCCGTGACCCTCTTCAAGTTACTTAATAGCTCAGTGATTCAATCTCTCCGCAAATGGTGATAAATAATAGCAGTTTTTGTCTGCTTCACAGGGATGTTTGGGGAAAATGTGTTGGTATCTCTGACATACTTTAATAAAAAAAACAAAACTATATGAGTTGCATATAATTATATATCGTTATATTGCTATCGCATGCTGTGTACTAAATAATTTATTACTAAGACAACTATTTTGTTGAAATTGCATTAACCACTCACAAAGAAAAATTGGAAGAGATGATTATTCTACTTTTCGTGAGTAGATGGACTATATCCATTCTATGAAAGAAGGTCATGAAAAGCAGATTGTTCAATTGTTTCTGCATTGGACATTTGGGAATAGTCCATGTGATTGGTATGATAGATAAGCTGTCATGTTCTACCTGAATCGTCAAACACATTTTCAAAGAAAGGTGCTAAAAAGAATCACAGATGCTTTCAGAAGAAAATGATTGGAGGAAATGCCATCTTTTTAAAATCACAGGTTTGTAAAGCAGGTTGTACACTGAGGACTAAGAAGCTTCCGGTGTTTCTTAAAGGAAAAGCTATGAATCATCTGCCTCGGTATAAAGTAGACTATCGTAAGGCAGAGTCACAGACCCATTTTGGATTTGAGGAATGAGACACGGGGGAGAGAACCTAGAATCTGTATGTTAAGATCTCCTTTGGTGATTCCTGTGATGGCACTCAAGTTTGAGAACTTCTGTGAAAGCTTGCATCTCTTGGTTCAGGAAGCAAACAAACAGAGCACAGACCGCAGAACAGGAAGAGAACATTGAACTTCCCTGTACAGCACAAGGTGATAAACACACCTCTCCATTTAAAATCCCTGAGTGTAATACCTTTCAGAGAAGTGGTGAAGGAATTAACGATAAACCTTGGTTCAGGGGAAAAATGGGAAAGGCTATACTAAAAAGACCGGAAAAGGGACTTGACAGTTCCAATTTGCTCTGTTGTTACAAAGCGTTCAAGGGTGAATCGCATCTATGGAAGGAGAAGACAGCACCCCACAACTCCTGTGTTCTTTCTTCTGCAGGATCTGGGAGGCAGGCCCATCTGCCTGAAGGTCACAACCATTCTGATATTTTTCTAAGGATTTGTCCTTCCTGCCACTATGAAGAAAAATTAGGTAAAAATATCAACTCAAGCATGGTAGTAATGCATCTCTATTGTTGGTGGATACAGTTTTACTGCTAGCAAGATAAGAGATAGTTATGTGAAAATTTCAATAATTATATAAAACACAGAGGCAAATGAAAAACACCTAAGGTTTCGCATAGCATAGCAATTACTGCTCTCATTTTGTTAAAAATCTTCTAGAGCTATGTACTCACCATAGAATATGATCCCATTTATATAAAAGTATACCTATAATTAAATTTACATGCGTTTACATACATAAGTATAAGATATACTTATACATAATGTTATATTTTGAAAACTGTTTTATAGTTTGTTTTTCATGCCAAGGACACTTTCAAAAATTATATAATCATGAAAACCTATGATATCAATTGGAAAATCATTAGATCTACTTGAGAGTTGCTGTCAGTTGTATTTTCTTCATTCTTGTCTTGAAGAAATGTATCCCCTTGTGTAAAACCTCTCTATTCCTCTTATTTTCAGATTGAGGACACCTGGGAAGCTCTTTCATTCTCTCAGCACCTCTCTGCTTCTACCTCAAATCCCTTTAGCTAAAAATATTGTAAAGGAAAACAGAGACAAGAATGAGCTGAGTCTTCTGGAGTAAGAGAGTCGTGTGAGATTCATCAACTTCTGAGTCCGCCACAGTCTATGGCTTTTCTCTCAGCCCTTTCCTCTTATGATGACTTCTATAAGCGTTTCCTGAAGAGTGCTTTCTGGAACACTCGTTTCTTTGGATACAAAAGAAGGCCAAATAAGTGTAGCATCTTATCAAACATTTATTTAATACTTAGGATGGTTTAAGTGCACCGTATAATCACTTTACTGAACTCTCCCAGCCACCGTAGAAGGGCAAAGCCATTTCTATCTGTACAGGAAGGCAGAGGGAAACTGAGTCTCAAGGGGGGTACATGGAGTGCCCATACAGTTCATTCATCATAGAGAACACCAAGGGGTAGAGGAATGAGCAACTATTCCATGAGTGCAGAAATCCCTGTTGGGGTGAAAATGTTCTGGAATTCAAGAGATTGTGGCTATATCCTGAACATACTAAATGCCACTGAATTGTTCCCTTTAAGATGATTATTTTTATGGTATGTGACCTTTATGTTAAAAAAAAATGGTAAGGGAATTAAACCCAGTCTGATTTCAGAGACCATATGCTTATCTGACTACAGAACACTCCCTCTCTCGTGGCCCTATTGGCTCCTTCTTTTTCTTTTTTTAGATTGGAAAATATAGTTTATTTAGAAAGTAAGAGAGAGAGAAGAGAGAGGAGATTCACCTCCCCAAGGTAGTGAAGGGGGCCAAAGCCAGGACACATGGCGGCCATCGCTCAGTGAGCCACGTGGACACACCAGAGTTTAACGAAGCACTGGCCGGCTCCTTATTTTCCAGGTCAGACAACATTCACAACTTTTTATTGCAGAAGCTTTCATTTGTCTTTGCCGTGCTGATAAACAGGGCAAATCTCCCATAGGATGACGTGGTGTACAGGGGTGTGGTAAGCAGTGTTTCTTAAATTACCTTTTGCACGGGCCTCATTTTGCCTGGAGAATTTCTTTAAGAATGTGTCTCATAAAACACTTTTATGGAATTACTATTTTCTTCAAAGAAGGCTTATTACAGAATTATTTAATGTTGGATAGTGTACTTAGTATGTCAGCAAAACTTCACAGGAATTCAGGCTCTATCATAAAGACTGGACAGTTTCCTGGGATTCCCTTTATGGTCATTTCCTTTGTAACGGTTTGTAATAGAAAGGGAAAAAGTGCAAAGGACACTTATTTTACCTTTTACTCGCCACTTGAAATGAAGCAACAGTTACTTTTCAATTGCGTTCATGCAAATAGCAGTTCTGATCTGTTCACATAAAACTATTTAAACTTCATGATAACACACAAAAAAATATGTACGGGGGTGTATATTTGACATCTGCTATTTCTAGCACAGCAACTTTGGGGCTCAAATAAGTCTTTTATAAGCGAGTGAAAGCATGAGCTCTCTGAATTTGAACAAGATGATGTTTCTATTTTGTGGTATCTGTCTGTTTAGTTATTTTTCTCAATGAGAGGACAGACCATTTCAGAAATAGTCAAAGTCGTTGGAAACTCAGGATAATGATTTATTATGAAATAATTATCTCTTCTTTGGTCAAAATCAATTTATAACTCAGTCTTCCCACGCTCTTTTTAAAATACTAGTCGCTATAATTGCATAGAAAGAATGGGGGGTTTGGGATCAGAAAAAACTGAGTTTCCCTGTCACCTATTTACTTCTGTGCTTTATGACTCAGTCCCCTCATCTAAACATGAATATACCTAACTTACAGAATTTTCATGAGATTTGTAGGTTTACCCCTCCTTCATACAAGTAGCTGTACACCCCTAGCCATCCTGTTTATCATAATCAAGAATTCAGATTGCCCTATTTTCTGCCTGACTGTCATGGTTTGGCTCTCCCATTCCTCTGCACATTCTGGGGCCCATGCAAAGCCATTTTCCTGAAGGTTCTTCTTAGGGCTTTCCGATCTCTGATTTCTTCCAGTTATAACTGTCACCAACTTAGCAAGGTTGCCATTGGGGTAGTCTCACTGCTGGTCCAGCCAGTGAACCTCCAGTGTGGCTGGGAAAAAGTCCCCAAATAATTCCGATAGGGTTCATGGCAAACACAAGGTAACACCTTAGGGTATACTTGAACTATTCAGTTTTCATCTCAAGAGTAAATGTGGCACACTTAATTTTCTTTCCTAAACAAAAACACCACTACATTTTTCCTTATAAGAAAATAGATGCCCCCTGTAAGCTCTCTCACTTCAATTCAGTTGGCTTCTGTATATCTTTACTCATGTTTGCTTTTATTTTAAGGCAATTCTTACCTGATGGCAGCAATGGGAAACCACGTACCTTCTTACACATGGAGACTGCCATGTGGTCACCTGTGACGGAGGCTGACAATAGATGGGGATGGGTACAAAGGAGACATACCTCAACCAGCGCTGACACATCAGGCAATGCCACAGAAGTAGCCCTTAAGAAGAGATCTAACTTTGCAGCCACTTGGATAGACTTAGAGTCTATCATACTCAGTGATATATCACAGAAAAAAAGAACGGAGTACCACATGTTCTCACACGTAAGCAAACCCTGAACAAAGATCACAACACTACAAGAAAGGAATTGGCAGTAGTGGGAAACTGCCAGAGAGGTGGGGCACACCTCATCAATCAGGGTACCTGATCTCAAACCAGGTCACCTGGGGACCAATGGGAGGCCAAAACTTTATCTACACAATGACCAATGGTAAACCTAACCCTGAGTTACGCCCCATAGCTTTAAAATAAAAAAAAAGAAGTGATCTAAGACCCGCCCAAAGCAGGACTGGGAGAGCAGCAGTGTGTGAGTTCTGGGTTCTGAGACAGCACAGAAGGCTACAGATAGAACTGCGGTGTCCACTGAAAAAGGGTGGACAGCACTTGCCAGTGAGTGTTCCATGTGGAAATATGGTGTCTTGTCCCAACCTAGACAAATAGCAGGGAAGGAGAAAGAGGCATGAGAAAGCAGGACACTCCATACTTCCCCTTCCTCGCCCATCACTACTCACCCCCAAACCCCCCTGCAGTCACCTCCAAATACTCCGAGTCACGAGAACATCACGTCTACACATGCCCAGGCAAGAGGAAGGTCTCTGAATCAAATAGATGGTGGAAGTTTTAAAATAATCACAACGAATTCTTAACAAGAAAAACATGACATTCGACCAACAAAAAGCTATGGAATCGCCAAATGTCAAGTAGCAAATAAGCTCCCCAGTAAGAAAGGGAATTTGTCAGAGCATGGAAGGTGGTGTTGAATGAAAAGAAGAAAAAAGTATATAATTTTCTACCTTCAGGATTTTATTTATCAAACCAATTTTGATGATCTTCATAGAAAAATGATTTTCAAAGTAATCTTTGAGCAAGTAGGTCCCTGGCCCCTTTTTTCATTGTTCCTGATCCCCTGAGACACTAGAGTAACAGGCAAGTATTCCTGGCTTGTGTTCGGCTAGTCTGTCCTAGTATTGGCTACAATGGTTATTAAAATATTAAAGTACTTTTATACAGTTGGTAAATGGACACCCAAACCCCTGCCCCTTGTCCCCACTCACAGTCCAGCAATTAAAAGGTCATTGCCAGTACTGCAGGAGACCCACCTGGTCTCTGCTTCCCGGAGGGAATTTCTGTGTGTTTAGCACTGGTACCTTATTAGTTGCAAATTGTGAGTATGAACTTAGCCTGAAACATAAAAATCAGAAAAGGAGGCAGACCTCTTCAAATAGTCAATGTCTGTCTTGAATGATGAATTGTTACTTGGTCACGGGATCTCCTCTGTTGACAAATATGCTCTAATATTTCTAGACTTTTGGATATTTCTTTCTTTTCTTCTCCTCCAATCTCGTGTTATATACCTGCTCATGTTAAACTCCTAATAACGCCAGCTTTACTGGTCTACCAAGACTGTCTACTACCAGACATTCCAGATGATGGATATTCTCTCTGAAGTGTCTTAGAGGGTCTTGAGAAGGATTTTTGTCACAAAACGTCTCTTCTATTTCTGTGGGTATACTGGATTCCAGATTGTGTCTCCAACAATCCTTCCCTGTCTCCCTGTAGATGTCTATACCACATACCTAAAAATATAATTGTTTTGCCACTGAAAAAATTCATACCTCTTACTAAAAACACTCAAATAATGGGGCAAATAAAGTGTATGACAACTGAGAAAACTTTAGTGTTTCATAGAAGATTTAACATACAGAAAATAGAAGAGCATTGATTTCTTTACATATAGTAACATTTTTGAAGGTAAAAATTATTTTGTATTTCTTTATTTTGGGGGGGGGAAGCGGGATTTATTGAGAGGTCAGAAAAGCTCCCACAGTAGAAGGGGACCCCAAGGGGTTGCATTATTTTGTATTTCAGTGAGACACAAGGGCTTGATAATTTTTGCCTTCTAAGATCTGCTACAATATCTTCTTAACCATCACAGTTTCAAATCTTCACAGACCCTTCCGGGCTTCAGACATATACACACACAGCCTCCTGACAAACTATTTGTTGAGGCTTCCGGATACTATCTTCTTCTTCGTTATCTCCACTCAGCCATCATACAAACGTATTCAAAAAGTTATTCATAAGAGTACTCAAAACTCAACAGTTTAAAAATAAGCAATCCAATTAAGAAATAGGCAATCTATCAACTGACATTTCACTGAAGAGAATATACAGATGGCAACTAAGTCCACGAAAAGATGTTCAACATCAATAGCCATTAGAGAAATGCAAATTAAAACTACAGTGAGGTATCACTACCTGCCCTTCAAAATGTCTAAAATAAAAAAAAAAAAACAGTGACAATATAAAATGCTGGCAGGGATACAGAGAAGTAGAATCGCTCATACACTGCTGGTGGGAATGTACAATGATTTGGCCGCATTGTAAGATAGTTTAATAAGAACAATAAAGCTAAACATGTGTTTGCCATTCTATCTAGCAATTGCAGTCTTAGGCATTTATTCCAGAGAAAGGAACACATAATCATATTAAAACTTGCATATAAATGTTTATAGCATCATTACTGGTAACAGTCAAAAGGTGGACTCAGTCCTGATATCTTTCAACAGATAAATAATTAAATTTTGGCGCATGTATACAATGGAATATTCAACAACAACAACAACAACAAACCCAAATTATTGATACATGCAAAAACTTGGGCGAATCTCCAGAAAATTGAATCAAAGAGCCAATCCTACAGCCATGATTCCATTTATAGATCACTGTTAAAAGGACAAAATTTTAGACATGGAGATTAGTGGCCAGAGATAGGATAAAGGCAGAATAATGGAAGGAATGTGCATGCAGTTATGAAAGGGTAATATCATGGATTCTTGTAGTGTTGGACTATCCAGTGTCTTGACTCTGAGGCAGGATACATGAGCTCACGAAGACAGTAAAATGGTAGAGAACTGAATAAAGACAAAAATGATTACAATGATCGCCGGGTAATTCAATATCCATGGTTATGATATTATACTATAGTTTTGTAAAATATTGTCATTGGGTGAAAACTGGACAAAGTGTACAACGACTACGTGTATATTTTACAACTGCATGTTGATGTAGTCTTAATAAAAACTTCTATTACATTTAAAAATAAAAATAACTCCTTCATTGCCATTCCCCCTGAATGGCTCTTTCTTCCCTCTGTATTTCCATATACTGAAAAGGGTTCCTCCCAAGTGCCTAAACCAAAATTTGGGAAACATTCCACACTTTTCTTCTTTCCTCCAGCTCTACCTTGATCATTGGTGTTTGCTAAATATAATATCTTAAAATTCACTGCCTTGGTATATTGTTCTACTTGGGTTGCCACAACAAAATACCATAAATGGAGTGACGTCAAAAGCAAAAATTTATATTCTCACAGTTCTTGAGGCCGAGTGGCTCAAGATAGTGTGGCAGCATCACCACCACGGCTGTAGGCCAGATTTTCATCCCAGAGGCTCCTGAAGTTTCCACCATCACATCTCTGCAAGTCAGTCCTGCTGCCCAAGCTCTGGACAGAGGCTGTCTGGTCTGTTAAACTGTGGCAATGGCTGGGCTTGGTGGCTCAGCCTGTAATCCCGCACCTTTGGGAGGCTGAGGTGAGTGGATTGCCTGAGCTCGCGGGTTCGAGACCCACCTGGGCAACTTGGCGAGACCTCATCTCTACCATAAATCAAAAATCAGCCGGGCGTGGTAGCGCATGCCTGTAGTTCTGGCTACTTGGAAGGCTGAGGCAGAAGGATCGCCGGAGCCCAGCAGGTCGAGGCTGCGGTGGCCAGGAGCGGCCACTGCACTCCAGTCTGGGCAACAGAGTGAGACTCCAACTCAAAAAAAAAACAAAAACAACAGCAACAAAAAAACTGTGGCGATGGCTTTGATGACTTCTGAATCTTCTTTAGAGCAAGTTTTCCCTCTTTTGGAAGAACAGTGCATATTTGCAGCCAAATAGCCCTGTTGTCCTATTCTGTCAAATCCAAGAAGTCCAAGAGCCTCTTATCATTTTGTTGAGTCTCTGACTCCTTCCGTTCAGACTGGCAGTGTTTTGACTGGTAAATCGCAAAAGCTCTTTATGAAGTTATAGTCTAGCCATACTCTTGGTATTCTTCTTAGAACATGCTTTCTCACTTGTGCAGTATGAATAGGTTGAAAAATTTCCAAATCTTTAAGTTGTTCACTCCTTTTGTGCTTAACAATGTGTTCTTCAATGTATCTCTCTCCTGTGATATTTTACAATAAGCAGTCAGAAGGACCCAAGCTGCTCTTTCAACACTTTGCTTAGAAATATCCTCAGCGAAATATCCAATTCTATTGCTCACAAGTTCTACCATCTACAGAACACTAGGACACAATTTGGCCAAGTTCTTTGCCACTGTACAACAAGGAATATCTTTCTATTCAGTTCCTGATGGTCTATTCTTCATTTCCATGTGAGATTTCATCAAACTCTCACTTATTTCTAGTATGTACCACCTCAAAACTCTTCAAGCTTTTATCCATTATCAAGTTCCAAAGCAGTTTCTGAATGTTTAGATATTATTCTTAGCAGCACACAAATTCTTGATATAAAAATCTATTTTAGTCAGCTCAAGCTGTTGAAACAAAATACCATAGATGAGGTGGCTTAAACAATGGGCATCTATTTCTCCAGTTCTGGAGGCTGGTCAGTCTAATATCAAGGTGACAGTAAGGTAGGCTTCATTCTGAAGACTCTTCTCTTAACTTGTAGGTGGCTTCCATCTTGCTGGGTGCTCATATGAACTCTCTTTTGTGTATATGCAGAGAGAGAGGAAAGGTATCTCTCTCCCTCTTTCTATATAGCCACCAATCTTATTGGATTAGGATCCTACCTTAATTACCTCAGGAAAGCCCTATCTTCAAATACAGTCACATAAGGAACTAGGACTTAGACAATGAGTTTTTTAAAGAAGCATTTCATTCCAAAGCAATTAGTTTCCTCTGTTGCATAACAAATTACCACACATGTAGCAACTTGAAACAACATACTTTTATCATCTTATCGTTTTTGGTATTCAGATCCCAAAACACTTAGCTAGGGCTTTTGCAGGGCTGTAGTCAAGAGGTCAGCTAGGATTCAGTTCTTATCCAGAGACTTACTTAGCATGATATCCACTTCCATGTTGACTCAGGTTGTTGGCAGAATTTATTTCCTTATGGTTGTAGGGTTACAGGCTTTGACGACTAACTGGCTGGTTGCTGGGTAGAGGTCACTCTACCATCCTGAACTGCTAGATGCTGCCACTGTTTCTTGTCATGTGATCCACACCACAGACCCTCTCACAATATAGCAGTTTACTTCTTCATGCCAGCGGGAGAGAAAAATGAGTCTAACAAGCCCTAGTTTTTTGGGTTTTTTGGTTTTTTTGAGTTGGAGTCTCACTCTATTGCCCAGACTGGAGTGCAGTGGCTGCTCCCAG
>NW_007252063.1:824436-862330 GCF_000164805.1 Carlito syrichta
AGGCATGCGCTACCACACCCGGCTGACTTTTTGATTTATTGTAGAGATGAGGTCTCGCCGTCCAGGCGGGTCTCGAACCTGCGGGCTCAGGCAATCCACTCACCTCAGCCTCCCAAAGGCGTGGGATGACAGGCTGAGCCACCAGCCCGGTTTAGCCCAAGTTTTATACGACTTACTCATAGAGTTGTCATTCTGTCACTTTGGCCACACAACACAGCATAATCACATGAGTGACATCCTGTCACCTTCACCAGTCTGTCGGTTAGAAGCAAGTCAGAGGTCCTGCCCCGTCTCAAGGGAGGGAAATGACACGGTGGTCTGAGCATGAGCAGGCAGGAATCCCGCGAGCCTCATGAGAGCGCGTTCCACCCATTAATCATATAAAATGCAAAACATCTCTCAACGTTTCAAAGATAGAAATCGCACACATGTCTGCATACTACATTCCAGATAGCCACTGTTAATGATGCTGGGTGTGTTTCTTAAAAGTATTTTCCTAAGCATTATCCTAGAACCCTGTACCCTAACAAAGCGAAAAGCGGTTTATATTCATAATTGAGTACTCGGGTGTATCTGCGTTTATATAAATATAAATATATATATATAGAGAGAGAGGCATATGTATAAAAAAGGTATGCATGGAACTATATTATTTCACAATTTGGTCTATTTTTGAAAACATAACCTCCTTTAAAAAATCTTCAAAATTGTAAATTTTAGTAACTGTAAAATATCCCACGTTTTATTATAATGCAGAAAATCTTCCTTATTAATTAATACTCAGTATCCCCATTATCATATTATAATAAACACTAGTACACATAAATCTTAGTCCTGCAAAAATAACCTTCTAAATGTCTCATAAATCTATCCTCGAGAATAAAGTGGAAGGACTTACATCCCACTTTCCATCTAGAGCTTTCTTGCTATCACCATTGTTTCCATGTGGACAGTCGAGTCTTGATTGATTTTTCTGGCTTGATTCCCCCACATCATCCCACTCTCATGTCTTTATATTTGACTGATATCTGGTCAGTTCTATGTCACCTTGGAACAATCCTGAGATGTCAACTCCTCCAGGAGGCCAAATTAATTGGAGTGATTTTCTATTTCTCTCTCTCCCCCATCCCATTGGCACCTCTCCATTGTAGCACGTGCCACATTGTGTCACGATGATGTGTTCGCATGTCTCTTCACGTCTACTCTCACAACATCCTTGAAAACAGAGGACGCCTCTTTTATTCGTACCTTCAGCACCTAACTTAATATATTACACAGAATAATTTCTTAATGAGAGAATCGAACCAAACTGTTGAATTAAACCAACACATTATTAGCATGCTATGCAGGTATAACTTTTCTACCTCATCTACATTTTACAATATAGCTGTGTCTACATTTCACAATGTATTTGCGTCACATGTGGTTTTTCCTTTGTGATCATACTAACACAACCTGAAGTTAAATCAAATACATTTGGAAAACAGAAAACACTTGTGTGACATAAAGACCCTTTAATACATTACATGCCACACTGAAAAAAGAACTGGAAATTTAAAAAAAGTAAGCAAGAAATCTGCCACAATTCTTGCCCCCCTAAAGAAAAGTGTGCCCCCCAAAGATAAAGACAAATGTTATTGCATATACTAACATAACTTAAAACTCACAACTATAGATTTGAGCTATACCTCTTCTATTAACAGAACGATCGAGATGATTATTAAGAAGTTTTAAGCAAAACCCAGCTGATTGCAGAAATGGTAAGGACTGAAATAATTTTAATTAAACATTTATTATATAACAGATATAAGAAGTTGTTCAGGATAATTATATCATTTCAGTTTTTGTGCAACTCCTGTGATGATTAGTAGAAAATTTATGTTCTCTCAGAGGTAACCTCCCCAGATTCCATGGCTAGTAAGTGACAGACTCATACTTCAAAGCCAGGAAGGTCCAGGTTCAAAGCCACGATTCTCCCCATTTCCTCCCAGTAGAAGAACACCTAGGAAATGTCCTAGGTTTTAATTTGTTACCAGAAATGTCATTCCCTGGAATATCATGAGGAAAGAGCAGCCACGACTAACAGCAGGCGCGAGGTGAAGGCTGCACATCCACGGGAAACTGAGATTATTTGCTTTGTGTTGTGTTTGATTTAGCCCCTGCCAAATGTCATGCCCAAGCCTTGACACAACAAAGATTTGTGCCTGGAGCCATTCGCGCCCTGTCTGGCAGTGCGCATCGGCTGGCATACTTTCCTTGGATATTCTAAAGTCACATCGGTCTCTGAACAGGGACTGAAAATGACTAAGAAAAAAACGTATATGAACATTCATGTCAAGAAAATATCTGAGAGTGTTATCTATTTTAGGATCTCAGAAAATTATCCACATAGGCATTTATAGAATGATTCATGTTTTCAAATAAAAGGAATGTGACAGAACACACACACTATGTTTTGAGTCCATTTAGAAATACGAAGATGTATACATAATGGTATTTCTCCAAATACTATGTTTGCATGAAATAGAACAGGCCTCAATTACTAATGACGATCTATATGTCCACACTTTTCTTCTAACCACAAACCGATGCTCAACTTTTCTCTCAATACCAAATTACTGTAACACACAGAAAAATAAAGAACGCTGCCTCATCAACTCATATGTGGAGTTGGAAGGAACCTGAACAGAGCAGCTGATCTAGAGAAGCTTTGGAGAAACCATAATTAGACATTGTGGGTCTATTCAATATTTAAACACCTCCAGAGAACAATTATATCAAACCTTCTCTCGCTATCTAATCCTAAAGCTCACTTAAATCCCTCATGGGCTAGTTTAACCAACTTGCCAGCATTTTTCGTCTGCTGCGTCCTCTTTAGAGAAGACCTGATAATTAATAGCTTCGATATGTCATATTCATTTCGTCAATTGGAGTCCCTCTCTATCACTATTCTTAACAACCTTAGTTTCATTGCTTCTTACTCATAGGTTTCCCGCTATATAACGTTTACTTAGCTTATACGTCTTCTTTTCAACTCTATCTGAGAATTCAGTTATTATATTTCATGATTTTTAAATAATCTTTAATCACACATGTTTTAACAATACATTATGGCTTGAAATAATAGGCATTCTGTATTGATCTTGAACTATTTCCTTCATCTTTCATGTAGCACATTTATATAGTCCTTATGGAGCTATTTATGTCTTTATTTCCCTGGTTGCTTACTTCTTTCAAATTAATTTTAATTCTAAACTCATTTCTCCCCAGACTCAGATACTTTTAGGTAGTTTTTGTCTGATAATTTACGCATATGTATCCTATTTCAATGATTTCATCTTCAGGGTCATTAAAGACATGTTAAAACGCCTTCCATCAACTTTTGAATAATTCCATTATTTTATTTGTGAGGGCATTAGTGATAACAGTTCTTTGAATATAGGTTGTGTGGATTAAGGTTTTCTGTACCCAGACAATGATATGTATTTGATAACTAAGTTTCTGATTCGGGCGTTTTCTCCCTATCATACATTGCCAAACAAAAAGTGCATATCATATATATGAACATGGACCATGATACTACACTTCTAAGCACACAACAGTAATGCAATTATTATCATAAAATTTTTATACTTTATTCTTGGAGAACATTTGAAATATATTTTAAAAGTACACACCTTTGTCCAAGGCACATTCTGCTGTGGTCTCAGGACAGGAACCTAAACATAAAAAATAAAAATATTTATGTCTATTAATATATTTAGTATAAAAAACAGATTGAGAAATACCAATAGATACAATTAAAATTAGAACATTTCTTTTTTTTTTTTTTTTTTTGAGTTGGACTCTCACTCGGTCGCCCAGACTGGAGTGCAGTGGCCGCTCCTGGCCATCTCAGCCTCGACCTGCTGGGCTCCGGCGATCCTTCCGCCTCAGCCTTCCGAGTAGCCGGAATTACAGGCACGTGCTACCACGCCTGGCTAATTTTTTGGTTTTATTGTAGAGATGAGGTCTCGCCGCCCAGGCGGGTCTCGAACCCACAGGCTCAGGCAATCCACTCACCTCAGCCTCCCAAAGGCGCGGGATTACAGGCTGAGTCACCGAGCCCGGTTAGAACATGTTTTAAACTGCAGTAATTGCTCATTAACTTCAAAAAGAAGTCTTAACTTCTGTCTTTTTTTTTTAACTAAAATTCATTAAGACAAAAAGCTATGATACAAATATTCTATAACACTTTTTGAACCCCAAAGGAATTATATTTTTGTATGTCTTAAAGTAAAAACTTTTTACAGAAAAAATATAGGAAGAAATAATATACACAAATGTCAATTTTATGCAAAAATTCTGACTTATCACTTTTCAAAAATGTTACATGCATGATTAGTTTCAAAACAAGGAGATGCAGAAACAGGGTATGCAGATTTTATGATAATAAAGGGCTTATAAAAGCTACCATATTTTGCCAGACAAAATATGAACATTGTTTGTTCATCAAAATATGGCAGCAGAGCACTAATTAAAATTAATGGTGAATCATTATTATAGAAACAATGTTTCAAAAAATTTCAGGCAATGAATCTAGAATGAATGTGCAGATAGTAGATTTAAATATGTTTAAATCACATTCGATACTTTAAAAATCAAAAGAGGAGATGGAATTATATATTGCTAAGCTAAAGCCCAATATGCATATCATTTCTACTTTTGTATTCTATTATCTTCAATGCCACTTTTCCAAATATGCTCAGTGGCCTACCTACCTAAAGGCACAGGTCTAAATCTGAGAACTCACATTGCAGATGTGATCATGCTAATTACAAAGCTGCAATTAAATGTAAAAGAACCGCTCACTTTGTTCATATTTTTTTGTCACTCTATCTGCATAAAATTTCCAGATAGGAGAAAAAAAATCAATTTCTCTTGTGATCTTTACCAGTATTTTGGAGTAAAGTTTTACCATGAATGATAACTAGCACCCAGGAAGTAGAAATAAAAGTCATTTTCTTCTGTACCTAATGTTCACAAACTCAAAGTATTTTAGTTCTAGAAGGCACTTGATTGAATAATCAAGTAAACTGGATTCAAATTATAATGTAAGGGATTCTTATTTTTATGTGAAAAAGCCTCAGGAGCCCCTGGGAGGTAGAAGGACACCAAGGCACTGAGTGTCCTAGGATGCTCCCTCAGCCAATGTTCAAGCCTCTCTGAAACTTGAATTTTTACTTAGCATGAAGCTGTTGTTAAGAGAAAATGAGTTATTACAAATTAATTGCTTAGAACAGTTCCTGGGACATAGTAAGTGCCCAATAAAATGTAGCTATTAAAAACTCCAGAAATCTTGAAAACTAAAAATAATTCTTCCAAAAATATTAAATAATTGGGATCCTTGAAATACACATGTCTTATTCATAACCAATATTTCTATTTTACTGGACATCTGTCAGTGTGAAAGCTTAGTTTGTGTTTCTTTTCTTACCAATCATAGTCTTGTGCAAAATAATTGCGCAACACAAGAATGGATGACAAATTTTATTCATGAATTTTACATGAGAGAAGTCGAAGTCAAAATGGCAGTGCTGTCTTGTGGGGGTGGGGCTGTGGCATTTTAAATGGTGCTTAATAACTGTAATTCTATGTTCTGTGTTTTCTTGTGGTCTGGCACGACTAGCGGAACAGAAAATCTCCTTAAATGACAGAGAAACTCTTAAAATTTCCCACAGTAAGAATCCAGTTTTCGATTAAGAGGTTGTATAAACTTCGGAATAGTCAGTATTACTGCCAGGCTATAATGAATTTATCACAGAAAGACACGAAGAAGAGTTGAGCTTGGAGTGTAAACAGACAAACTTCAGTTCTAAAATTTACATCTCTCTGACCATTAAGAAGAGCTAGAGGTTATAAGTTGGATCAAGTTTGCAGGGGAAGTGTGGGCTGTTTTCATCTTCAGCTCTTCACATATTCCTTCCCAAATTATGAGATCGCATTACTTGTGTAGAGCGAATGTTCCAGGAAAAGAGGACTAACCTTGACCAAGGGTCCTTACGGAAGATATTTTAGTTGCTAGTGTCTTACTTTAACACGGACCATCTAATACTTAATGTAGCCATGGATTACACACAGGTTGTTCAGATAGATATTAATCACCAAGCTTTTTATACTACTCCATTCTGGAGCCTATAGGTATTGTATTTCTGTTCCTTTTCACCAACATTTTACAATGTCAGAAGATATTTTAGTGAATTATCTAATTTTAGTTTCATTCTTAAAAAAATACATTAAATTTCGAAGGCAGATATTATCCTATTCTAAATAATTTAGTTTAAGGATAGGTTATTTGCTTTATCTTTATGAGAAATTTTATTTTACATCATAATTCAGTAGGTAACAACCAAAATTCTCATCAATGTGGCTTAGTCTTACTATTTTATTTTTTATTTACATCAAGATAACAGCTATCATAAGCAAACCTAAGATATATATTACCATTATCTGTATAAACATTTGTTACGTACAACGACTTGAACTAAAACTAATCCTTGAAGAGAGTTTAATTGTTACTATTTACTGTTAACTAATTTGTAATAGTACACTCTTCTGATTGTGCTTGTTCTCAAAATTCTCACTACTCTCATAATGTTCAATACTATCATATTATTGTATATAATAACATGCATGCAATGCAAAATATGAGTGTTTTTAAAATATTGACCTAGTGGAATTTGCAACATAAAAAATCAAGTCATGTTTTAGTTTGTTGATTGCCTCATAATGTCTTTTCTGCAAAGGTCAAAAATCTGAGAAAAAAGTTACTTCCTTAAACCAGCTGACTGATTACAGATGATTTCTACAGCTGAAGTATATTGGGGAGAAGGAGGAAAAGGACAGGTGAAGTTTTGTTGTTGTTGTCGTCGTGACAGTTATTCTGGTTTAAAAGACAGATCTATGCTTAGAACCTACTTGGAAATGGTCAAATGGGCACAGCAATGCAATGTCATTAGACCTATAAGTCCTTCCTATGTTTGACCACAATAAGAGATGTTCTTACAAAAGCAGATCTAAGTCAAAAATTACCACCTAGCAGCAAAATCCTTATTATACTAAAATAAACTATCACAATGATGTATGCCCCATATGTCCAATATGACTATTGTGTAGTTGGTCAAGGTTTTGCTATTTCTCCCACCTTCATTAACTCTTAGTATCCAATCCATTTGACTGTACAAGATATCTATATAATTTCCACAGAAACATAAAGTAAATATTTTAATTTCTACTGATACATATAGAGTCAATATTTTAAATCATTCCTTATCAATGTCTATTTCTTTAAAGATATCCAATAAGTGATTGTTAACACAAGCGTAAGTGCGTGAGTGTATACAGGAACTGCATTTAAAAAAAAATTTCCAAAAACGAATTCATATTGTGAAGTATAGAATAATTTTATGTCATTTATGGTCTCAATTGGATGTATCCTTTCCCTAACTATAATAGAACTCACCATGTTACACGTGTCAAATTTATAAGCATATGCCATTGAATTTATCATGAAAGCCTTTCTCTAAGCTGTATCATTTATCCCTGTCAAAGCTGTCAAAAGATCATGAGGATAGGAAGGAGAGTTACTCCACATCACCTTATTTAAATGTTAAGTCCTTAAAATGACTTACTTTTTCAGCTGTTTTCAAGGAATTTTGACTTCCTTTCCCCACTGATGTATGACTCAATCTTAAGAGCATATATCTCCACTGATAGATGATCAATTTCAATAGATATGTTGTATTCCAATGAAAAAAAAGCTATGTATAGTGTGTAAACTGAACTCAGGAGTTCAAATATAGCTATTATTAAGTCTAATTTATTTGTATCTGCTTATTGTAATGCAGATGTCCGAGTGAACATAAAGATTTCAAAACAAATTCAGACCAAGCATGGTATGCGGCATATTTTACCCTCTTAAAAGATGACAATAATGTCATCATAATTAGTGAATAAATAGGTAAGCATTATAGATAGTTTGTTTGCATTATATTTTAAGAAACTAGAAATTTAAGTATATTGGTATTATGGGCTGAATTGTGTCCCCAAAATTCATATGTTGAAGTCCTAACCCCCAGTGCCTCAGAGTAAGTGTATTTGGAGATAGAATATTTAAATACATACTTAAGTTAAAAGATGACTGGTATCCTAAAAAAAAAAAGAGAAAATTAGAACACAGAGACACACAGGAGAAAGACCATGTGAAGCCACAAAGAGAAGATGGCCACCTACTAGCTAAGGAAAAAGTCCCTCAGGAGAAACAACCCTGTTGACATCTTAGTCATAAATTTTTAGCCTCTAGAATTATGAGAAAAAAAATTTATTTTCTTTAAGCCACTCAGTGTGTGGTACTTTGTTATGGCAGGTCTAGCAAACTCATATAATTGAAAGTTTCCAAAGTATAATATAGCTCTGCTCAAAAATGTTACCATGATACATTTTATCTTAAAAGTTCTCAAATTTTGCATTTAATATTTAGTTTTCTGTTCCATAGGCTCCTTGATGTTCCCTGGTTTCAGAGGGGTGTCCATTGATGGGTAAAAACTTTCTTTTCCTCTCTCTCCAGACATACTTTCAAAGCAGTCTCCTCCTAACCTGAAGTCTATCCCAAAGACTTTAACTGAGAATGGCTTGGTGTGTATCTGTCTCTAAGGATATCTATCTACAAAGAGTAAATATACTTTTTTATATAGCAAGTTCTTTGTGTTGCTATATTTTGATAATAATGAGCAGGTGTGATGAAAATGTCATCTTCACTCATTGTTGGTGGCAACATAAATTGGAAAGCAATTTGTTGGCATGAATCAAAGTCTTAAAAATATTTGCTCTGTTTTACCCAGTTATTTCACTTCTGGGAATCTCTCAAAAAACATATTCACAGATGCTGACAAATGTTTATATGCTCTGATAATTCATTTCAGTACTATTTATACCAGTTCTCTTTCCAAAAAGGAAATAAGCAAAATGTCTTATAATAGGTTAAATTATGGTGTTTCCATAGCACATAGAAAATACCGCACTTTTATTTGTAAACTGTTTTTAAAGATAATTTAATGACATGAATATTAAGTAAATTTTACAAGTTTAGGTGAACAAATAAGGATATAAAAATATTCCATTGTGTTAAACTAAATTAACCGTCCAAATCAGGTTTCCCTGTACTCTGCCAACCTCCTCTCTCTTTCTTCCCACAAATAAATAGTTTATTTTTATAAAATAGCTTATTTTTTTATAATTAATCAGTATTTTTATTATGGTTTTGTGGGGTACAGTTAAGGGTTAGGTGTACAATTACGTTTCATTCAGGCACCCTGTTGATAAGAGGTGTTTTCCCAGCCCCAGACAGATATTTGCTACTGTTAATCCCATCCCCCCGCCCCATAGTTTCCCAGTACCGTCCGTCATTTTCTTATAGTATTACATTGGATGTTCAAGGTCCATTATATGAGTGAGAACATGTGATATTCTGATCTTTGTTTCTGTGAGAGGTCACTCAGTATTATAGACTCTAGTTCCATCCAGGTTGCTGCGAAATTCATGATTTAAAATAGCTTATTTTTATAAATCTGAGAGTAAAGCACTTAGAATTAAGGAACACAAGCCACAAGGGTTTTTTCAGCACAGTCCTCTATTCTTGTAGGAGGGGCGGGGAGAAAAAGGTTTTCCAGTTACAATAAGTGAATACAGTCTGGTAACTGCTTTGCTCTTGGAGTCCTCAGCCTTTCTATTATATCCACAATGATTGACAGTGATGACATCCAATTAAAACTTTTTCTTTCTCATTTGGAGGATCAAAAGGGAATTTTCCTTAATTTTCAAACAGAGGTATCACAGAGTATCTCATGACATAAGACAAAAAGAATAAAGACTGTTTGATACTCTGCTCCATTCTCTTGCTAGGAGGCACATACATTTCTGTCCTGGGATGGAACTCTAAACGTTATTGTGTCTTGAATTTCAAAGTGAGAGTCTAGCAAAGGATGGATTAAAAAAAAATGTGCAATATTACGGCAGCCGTAAAGACAGACAAAATGAACTTCACAGCAACTTGGATGGATTTAGAGTCTATCATACACAGTGATCTATCACAGAAACAAAGAACTGAGTACCCACGTGTTCTCACTCATAAGCGGACTCTGAGCAATTATCATAATACTATAAGAAAGGGATTGGCAGTAGCGGGAAACTGCCAGGGGAGGGAACGAGGGGCACGTGCTTTATCAAGAAGGGTACCTGATCTCAAATCAGGTGAAGTGGGGACTAAGGGAGGCCCAAATTACCTGCACAATTACCATTTGTATACCTAACCCTGAATTGTACGTCACATCTTTAAAAAAAAAAAGGAAGAAAATGTAAATGGCACATGGCTATAAATGCCATAGATACTGTGGAGGCAAGACTGATATCAGGCTGGCTGCCTCGGACATTCCACCATCTGATTCTTCTTATAAATGGTGAACAGACAGGTGCAAGTCCCTTTTGGTGCAGAGAAAATCTTGGAAGAAAATATATGAAAATGTTCTTGGTGGTTATCTTGAGGGAGTCGCTTTTTATTCTGCATTTTTAAATTATTTTTTTCTACCTTGAGATTGTATTCCCATCACAAGGAGTGTCAATGTCTTATTCCAGAGAAGCTAGGTGCTAATCTCCTATTCCACAAACAGGAGAAATGGGTTGACCCAGGTATATAGGCATCTACTCTGTATTTGATTAAGGTCAGCTGTGCCACCGAGCGCTCCAAATGAGCTGCACTGGCAATGCTATGGACTTCAGCAGTTGAGAGGGCCAGGTCACAGGGATCTCCACAGTTAGCAACTTTGAATCATCAAGTGCGATTTGGTCATTAAATCACTTGAAATTTGACTTCTATTTTCACCTCCCTAGGAGGACATTTCATCTAAAATTCAATTTTCCTAAATTTATCATTTTTGGGGCAGGAAGAATATTGATACATATTTATTGTCATATGTATTTCAAGAATGATTTTAATATCTAAACAATAGTGCCCTGGTGAAAGTGCAAATTCCTTTTGGCACACTGGATAGGGTGACAACTTGGGGTCAGGGTCCTGGAGTTTAGGCACTAGGTCTACCAATGATTAGCCCCTGTTCTTGAGCCAATCACTTGTCCTCGCTGGAAATGACAGTTATCGGATTAGTTTTTAGCCTCATAGTGACTATTATAAGGTTCAACATCCAAATGAGGCCACTAACTTTATAAATATTTGTACCTGTTAAATTTTATGTCTACGTATGAGTTACTATTTCTATTCATCAGGGACTGAACGCTTTAGTTTGAAGTACTCACACAGAGGCCTTGAGGGAGTTATTTATTTTTAATGATTCTAAGCAAATGCTAGAGCCTGCAGTGTGTCAAAGTCTTCACGTATTTCTTTTGTTCCAGTTTTGCTCACATACTGTGAGTCTGGCAGTCTTCAAGAAGGGTTCATTGTGATGTTTTCTTCCCTGTCCTAGACGTGATAGCGTCTCATAAATGCCTGATCTTAAAAAAAAAAAAAATCAGAGCCTATAGCAACAGAAAGCAAAATAATAGTGGGATCAATGTGGCACGCTGGCAGCCCCGACACTATGCTGGGTTTACACATCATTATCGAAATGGAGCATTAGCGGTTGAAAAGGAGGAAAGATGGAGGGAGCCGGCCCCTCATTATTTCTGAGAGGTGAACTTGAGCACCAGTTCAGAGAGCTGAATGCTCCATCATCATCAGTCAAGAACGGGCATTTATGTATCTGTCACCCCACACGATCATCAACTAATTACATCAATCATCGAATCCCACTTTCCTTTGTCTTTTTAATTTTAACCAGGGAGAGTGTTATCCATGAAGGTCACTTGCTTTATGGTGCTGCTAACACAGACATATCACCGTTAACACTTGAGTTAAAATATGTCTCTGACGTTGAAGGGCCGGCTCCTTGTGAATTTTAATCCATGGCTTTTGAGAAGGAGGCGATCAGGGTCCTAAGTTCCAGTTTTGCCAGAAACACTTCGGCTGTGGGTGAGTCATTTAACCTGTTGGACCTCAGTTCCTTCATCATAGAATGAAATAATTAAGACCGCAAGCTAAGAATTTGCTCATTTCTGAAACTCTAGGATTCTATGCCCAAGTTTCCTTTGGCAGGCAAGGGTGGTAGAGAGGAGATTTGTGTGGCATCCAGTTGCTAGAATTTTCTAATTGATCTCCCTGTCTTCAATTTTCTCTTTATCCAATCCATTTTTATAGGGAGATTATCCAAACAGTGGATTCTTTTCATTTCATTCTCCCACTACGGTCCTTAGAGAACTTCTCAGCACCCAGGCAAATATATAAACCTCTTGGTACGGGGATTGTATAAAACAGGTGGCATTTAGCCCAAAGTGGCTAACTTTATGGCCATAAATTATGGCCTCTGCCACTGGACAACCAACCACTTGCTGTTCAGTGAATATGCTGTGTTCCATTTCATTTTTGTGTCTTCAGATTATGCTCCCTGTTTCTGGAATTCCCTTTTCCTGTTTCTCCTCCCATCCAAACCCTACTCAGGTCAAGTCCTTCAGCGCTCAGTTTCTTCAACCCCCCTGTCTGTTCTTCTTCCAGGCTTAGTCATATCTGAATATCTGAATATCTCTTGCATGTCTTGCACTCATGGGTCATAACTCTTTCCTGCAGTTCTGGCTTTACTGATCTATCTCTTCTGAAACACTTGTGAGTTTTCAGACACAAGGAACCTTGCTTTTGGATTTCTCTGATCTAGAATAACGTCTGGCATGTAGTGGACATTCAGGAAACATTTGGTGAGTGGATCAATGTAAGAATAAGCAATGTGATTCTTAGTATAACTTATTACTAGTTACTCTTTTGGCATGTGCTGAATCCAAACGAAATATAGTCTACCCTCTTCTACCTCACAACAGAACAGGTAACATGCTAGTCAAAAAAAAAATCTAATCAGCCATAATGTGTTAAAATAAAAATAGTCACTTTCACTCGATTTTTCCTTTTCTTTAACATTACTCTTTTTCAAAGCCTTAAATTGAAAGCCAAAAGGAAGATCCGTATGGCCCCGCGAAACTTTTTCGAACAACTGCTCACTTCCACTTCACAGCACACCAGACAGCAGAGCCCATTCCTTAACTAGATAATAGCCAGCTAATTTTATGCACACATTTTCCAAACAGTCAGTACGTACTTTATCCTATCCGATGGGTTGAAAGGCACAAATTCAGGGAATCAATGTGCTAGTTATTCTCTAAAAATACTTTTAAAATTAAGCATTCAAGTGAGGATAGTCTGGGCACCACTGAAGAGCACTTTTAGAAATACACAGATGATTGCCATTGTACAAGTTCACATTTCGAAACAGATACACTATCATGGCTAACCTGTACTGTGGCAAGAACACTGGAAGGTAGAAAGTTAGAAACATTATTACCTCTGGGCCTCAGACCTTCTTCTATAAAATTAGGTGAACAAAATAGATCTCTGAAAACATTTTAAGTTTACAACACATATTTTGGAGAAGAAAAAATCTCTCACAAATATCTGGCACCACCCTCCTCTTATTTATCCCCAACAAAAATATGTGCACACACACTCATACCTCAACGTCTAGCTGTCAAAGAATACAACTCCTCAAGATACACACATAATTCTAGAAATGTGTTGATGCTATATACTAATTTTTTTAACCGAGTGCTCTGAAATACAGCATGTGCTAAACAAGCGTTAGTTTCTTTTTTCTGACCTATGTTGAAACCTCTGAAGTTCAGCCTTTGTGAACTTTAAACACTTCTCAAAAACACATTCTCTCTCTGTCCAGTAGGTCTTTACAATATCCCGTTTCCCAAGAAACTTCTTTCCCTATTACCTCTTGGCTAACTTTTATGGTTTGTCGGGACTTGACTTAGATGTCTTTCTCCAGAAGTGCACCTGACACCCAGTGGCTGCTTGGGTTTTTTTCCTATGAATTTTCATTAGATCCTGCATTTCTCCCATCATTGTATACCTGCATGTTATGTAAATAAACATGGTAGTTATCTCAATAAGCACTCCTTGGATGTCATAAGATGTGCTGTCTTACATACATCTTGAAGTCATAATTAAAGTTATCATTTTAAAAACTTATTAAATGGAGATTTTCTAAGAATTTCGAATCCCTTAAAACCACTGATCATAATTTACACTGCTATGTGTGTTACGATAGATAGACTATTCATTAAAAGGACATACGTGCATATTTAAAAGATTATTGAAAAACATGAACTTTTCAAAAATAAACATATATTACAAATGTGTGAAAACCTCTTATTTATCAGATGAGGAAACCTAGGTTGAAATAAGAAAATGATGTATAATTAGTGGTAGACCGAAAACTGGACTCCTCAGCTCTGAACTCCGTGTCTAGTAATCTTTTGACTGGATCATGGGGTCCTTGGAGGACAATTTCTGCAATAAGCATGAATAGCTCTGGGTTATTCATGTGGAAAAAGACACCAGAGGTTGACCAGGAGTTTTACTTCTGCAATGGTAATATTCTGTCAGCCTTTAGAGTTATTATCATAAAACTCCAGTCTATAACAAGTGATTTGAAATTTGAAATCAACATATTATTTTGGGGTACTCAGGAAATCAAAATGTAAAGTCATCTTATTATTTTGTGCTTCCTTGGAATTCATCTTATTTAATATTATTCTTCTGGCACCTTATAGACATGTGTTGACTGACATGTTGTATTTGGTTCAAGATATCTGGATAAACAAGCCCCAGAAAGGAAATCATACAATTTAAATACATGAATGTAAACAACCAATTCATCATATAACTTATTATACCTTCATACTTATGTTTAATTGTGTTATTCAAACTCTTCCCAAGTTACCAGGGATGATTTTCATTCTCCATAATCGAAAAAAAAAAGGAATAATATTAAAAGCTTCTTCCCAGGCAAGATAATTCTTAAAGGTTATTTCTAAAAGTACAGCTGTTTGTTTTAGATTCTGTGCATGTGTTATATTCTCAAATGATGTTTTTCCCCATTATAAGAGATATGCATTTTGTATATTTCATTTTGAGCAAGTTTTTAAAGTAAGCATTTTTATTGTGCAATGAGAAAAATTTCCAATGTCTCTCTTGCATGAACTATCTGAGCTAATAATTTGACTAGGAGAAGTAGAATCTTTATTTTCTTTTCATTAGATTTCCGCTTTCAACAAAAGCTTTGTTAGCCTACTGAGTCATGACGAGCAATCCCTTATATGCTAGGGTACTCCTTTCTTCCTGATGAACTTACAAATTAAAATGTAATGTAAAATGATGGCACTGAGAATTTTGAGGAATAGCCACTGATGTTGGAAGAAATCCATAATTAAACCAAGACGTACACTTTAATTTCAATTTTATCAAACTCATAATACAGAATCGAATAAAGTTGGAGAAATACAAGGACACTATGATACAGAGCACAAGAAACCTATCTTACAACTTTTGTTATGATATATCTTATTTTATTATTTCATTTATTATAATAGATCTTATTTTATATTTAATATATTTTATTTTATGATATTAACCTATTATACCTTATTTTATTACATCTAGCCAAGGATTAGGAGGCAATTAAGTGATTTTTTTTTACCACTTTCATTTCAAGCTAAGGTAATTAGTCCGTGTTTCTTTCTTGTTTTCTTTTTTTCTTAAATTTGGTTTGCTCAAGAGGAAAATGAACCACAGTACTTATCAGCTCAGCGCATACACAAGTGATAGATACCAAAGGCAATTGCCAGAGACTAGAGCCATAGGTTAGCTACAAATCCATTAGTGATTTTAAATAGTGGAGAAAAAAATATCGGCGAGTCTGTGATAAAGCTGAACAATAACTGCAGAAGTCAAAAAATAAGACAATGCAATTTGCATTACTACGTCATTAGATTTATGGAAAGCTAGAAAGAATGCAACATGTTTCCTATAAGATGACCCAAGTCATATCTGTTGTTCATATGTCTGAAAGTAAAATTGCTTATTATTCTTTGAGATGTAATGCATTTAGTTTCAAGGGTCATATTTTATGAAGAACTGTACAGAAAAAATGCTAACATAGCTAAAACAAATACTCTTTCCAATCCAAAGCACTCATATATCAGAGAAATACTTGAAATTTACAGAATACACTGAGGACAAATTTACAGTGTATACTGGGGAATAATTTAGTGAAATCGTTTTCATTTAAGTTTGCTTTTTTTTTTTTTTTTTTGAGTTGGAGTCTCACTCTTCGCCCAGGTTGGAGTACAGTGGCATGCTCACGGCCACCGCAGCCTCCCGCTGCTCATGTGATCCTTAAACCTCAGCCTTCCAAGTAGCTGGAACCACAGGTGCGCATCACCATGCCTGGCTACTTTTTTTGATTCATTGTAGAGCCAAAGTTTCACCAAGTTGCCCAGGCTGGTCTTGAACCCCTGAGTTCAGGCAGTCCTTTTGCCTCAGTCTCCCAAAGTGCTGGGATGACAGGTGTGAGCCACGGCACCAGGCCCTCAGCTTGCTTTTAAGCATTTGTTTAGTGTCAAAAATTTTCAACCATGGCATTCATAATTATAGGGAAAATTGTTATTTCTAAAAATTTGAATCCCACATTCAGAATTATAACTCATTTTACTGCTCTCTTTGTTCCTGTTTTACAAATTTTCTTCTAAGGCCATGGTAAACTTTCAAAACCATCATGACACATCTTCTTTCAAGAATTTTTAATTAGCAGATCAATGACCTAACAGACCATACTGAGTCATTCGAAGCAATTACAAAGTATTGGTTTATTAATAGAGCTGTGCTATCTTAAAATCGGAAGAAAATTTAAGTCGCAAAATATATTGCCCGTGTGTATTACTAGCACTTAAAGATTAATATATTTAAATGAGTATATATACAGAAACCATACCTGCATAATACATATATGTAAAACTATATGTGTATATATATATATATATATATATATATATATATATATGCATATATACACATAAGACCTCTCCTAAATTTTATTGAAAAATTGTATGTGGATTCAACAAGATTTGGTGTGTACAGGATTTGAGTGAAGTACCTTTACCAACATAATTTAGCTAAAAACATGTTTTGAAGATGAAACTCTAGTTCAATCTATCTAGAGTCTTTAGAAGTGATGAAAGAAAAGTACTATTTAAGGAGGAGGATGGGTTCGAGACCTGCCTGGGCAGCGAGACTTCATTTCTACAATCAATCAAAAAATCAGCCGGGTGTGGTAGCGCATGCCTGTAATTCCGGCTACCCGGAAGGCGGAGGCGGAAGGATCGCCGGAGCCCAGCAGGTCGAGGCTGCAGTGGCCGGGAGCGGCCACTGCACTCCAGTCTGGGTGACAGAGTGAGTCTCCAACTCAAAAAAAAAAAAAAAAAAGAAGCAGGATGAAAAATAAGAAATGGCATATTTTTATAGCTTCTGCTCAATATTAATAGCAAATAATATTTTACGTAACAAAAAGTTTACTATATGATAATATATAGAGAAAAACAAAATTGCACTGAGGAAACACCATAGTAGTAATTGTTGCAGGCAAGAATCACCAAAGGATGCTAAAATTATTGGGTAAAGGAAGGTATTTGCATAATCTCAATATATTTATTAGTTACAAAGGGAAAACAGTACATTTACAGTGGAAAGACCAGTACATACTACTTCCCCATATATAAAACATATCAATATAATGTACCCCCCGATATGATTCAAAAGGACACAACATTACTTCTGTGGTATTCTTGTCCAAGATGCATAACCTTAGTCTAAAGGTGCAAAAACGCCCCATAACCCAAAAATGAGAGGCATTTTACAAAATAACTCCCCAGTGTTCATAAAATTTTTCAAGATCATAAAAGATAAGGAAAAAATGTAGTAACCGTCACAGATTAGCAGAAATTAAGGAAACAGAGCATCAAAATGTAATCTGACATACTAGTTTGAATCATGGAACTGGAAAAGCATATCTATGAAAAAACTAGTGAAATTACAATAATGTCTTACATTGCTTAATACTATTGTGCCATCGCTAATTATACAATTGTACAATTTTTTTTTTTACCATGGCTATGCTAGTTGTTAATATTAGGGAAAGCTGAATAATAAGTATATATAAACTCTTTGCATCATTTTTGCAGCTTTTCTATGAGTCAATAATTAATCAAAATAATTTTTTAAAATCAGTATAACAAAGCTTATACTAAAACTTTCTTTTTAGGTACCAAATTATACCAATAACACAATTTGGCTAATTTTATAATTATGCACTATTCTCATACATTTTTCTTACAAAATAATTCATAAAAATACAGGCCAAATGTGGTGGCACACACCTATAATCCCAGCTCTTTAAGAGGCTGAGACGGGAGGATTGCTTGAGTTTGGGAGATGGAGACTAGCCTAGGCAACATAGCAAGATCTTGTCTCTAAAAACATCAGTACATTTGCTGGACACTGTGGGGTGCACCTATAATCCCAGTTACTTGGGAGGCTGAGGCACAAGGCTCACCTGAGTACAGAAAGTTGAGGTTGCAATGAGCTGTGATAGTGCCACAGTCCTCCAGCCTAGGCACCAGAGTGAGACTCCAGGTCAAAAAAAAAAAAAAAAGGGAAGAGATTATATGACGTCTTCACATTTTATTATTTATAATACAAACCAGTCCAATTGCTTAAGCCTCTGTCTTGCCTATTGTATCATTTCATGAAATTCCAGACAAGCACTTATTGATTGCCATCACTTGTCCTGCATTAAAGGAGACATAAGATGATTGCAACGCGTCCACCTGCCTTGCCTAATGGAATTCCGAAGAATAGTTGATGTGATTTACACCTTACACGCCTACTCTTCAGGTAAAATTATTTTGAAGATTATTGATACATTTGCATGGAACCCATGGTTACAGTGACGTCTGAAAAATTTATTAGCTTCAAGAGAAGATCAAGAATTTAACCATCTTTAGATTTGTATATAATGGTATGAGGTCATAGAGGCAGAGGAGATAAAATAAATTATCCCATAATGAAGGTTTTGCTACATGAACTTTAAACCTGAATAGCAGCTGGTGAGAAGCACAATGAACTGTCCCAGGCACAGAAGCAAAGTGCTGTGGAAAGTTCCTGGCTGGCAGAAGCGATAGGAGGGGTACTTTAAAATCACTTGCAGCTAAGCAACAACTCTGGAGAGTCCCATCTTAATACTATTTTATTTTATTTTATTTATTTTATTTTAGTCAGAGTCTCACTCTAGAGGTCACCCAGGCTGGAGTGCAGTGGCACACTCACGGTGACTGCAGCCTTGACCTGCTGGGCTCAGGCAATCCTTCCACCTCAATCTTCCAAGTACCTGGAACTACAGATGTGCACCACCACGTCCGGATAATTTATATATTTATTTATGTACTGTAGAGGCGACGTCTTGCCATGTTGCCCAAGGTGTTCTCGAACCCATAGGCTCAGGAAATCCTCTTGCCTCTGCCTCCCAAAGTGCTGGGATTGCAGGCATAAGCCACCGTGCCTGGCTTAATTGTATTAATTTTATGCTTTTAACCACAACATTGTTTTATATTTCCCCGTATTTAACTAAAATAGATTATTTTATAAAATGTTACATTTCAAGAAAAGAACAAGCACAGTTGTACAACAACGACTCTCTTGGTAGCAAAATGGTTGGGTGCTAAAGAGTGCCACCTCACCAAGCTCAAAGTGTTTTCTGCCAGGTGGAGGTTCAATTTGCTTGTGATGTACAGAACTGAATCACTGGTACATAATGGTTGAGGCTTTAGGCTACGTGTAAATTGCACCTAGCATGTTATGATTTTCCTGTATTTGGGGCAAATTACTACAGATGATGACAAACAAGTATTTACAAATAAATACATTCAGAAATTTATTTCATCTATGTAAGAAAGAACCAGATGTGTTATAGTCTAGTTTCATTAATTGATGTTGTTTTTATCTGTCAGTATCCTTCTGTCACAATTTAGCCAATATTCTCTCCTAAAAATATCATTTGATAAGAAAAAGAGAGAGTTAAACAAGATTTCAAGAAATTAAAAAAAAATAGAGAAAGGAGACAAAAAATATCAGGTATAAGGGATTTGGGACACCCAAGAAGGTAGATAAGGAAAAAGCAAATAAAACCATGCTCTTACATAAGGTCAAGGACCTGAAAGATATTAAAGACCGAAAGGAGATGAAAACAAAAGTATAAAAATTTAAATCTGAGCAGTACATATCATTTTTGTAATTAGTGGAAATTTATAACACGAAGAACAAATAAGCCATGAAATTACATTTTTTTCTAAATGTTCCCTTCCTTTTATTCTTTTATGCATATTTGAATATACAGAGGCATATTTGAATATACTAAGGTCCTATGCCTTTTCTATCATGAAATGGTGCCATTGGAAAAGATATACAACTAACTAATTAAAGGGTAGAAACATATTTGATTTAAATCCCACAGACAGAGTATATAATATTAATCCAATACAAGAGAAAAAATATTTTGTTAAACGGGGAGGAAAAAAAAAAGGCCCAAGAGTCACCAGGTGGGCTCCATGTGGTTTTATAACATTTTAGACAATGAATGATCAAATCTGGCAATATTTTAAAGAATCAATATTTTTTCCCATCAGAAGCTGATATACAATAGCGAATGACATGTTTAAAAAATTGTTTAACTCTTCTTTTATACTCTTCATCTGGAGTCAAAATTAGATCTAAAGTGGAAATCACTAGAACTCTCTGCTTTAGTCATGGCTTTATTCAAAAGGCTCCAGCGTCTCTCTAATGTTTTTAGAAATTGATTCAAGTTCTATCACTTAGAACAGTACTTGACAGATAGGTGTGTCAGTATTTTTTGGTTAGCTAGCTTATGGATAATTTGAATAGATCTTGGAACTTTTCTTGTCTTTACATATGTTTAGTATTTAATGGAGTCTACTTTGAGTTATTTGAGCTATTTATATTTTTGTGTCTCTATATATTGTTGTTTTTTTTTTTTAAAGGAATTGCTTATGAAGACATTTCAGAAACCAGACTCCCATCTTTGGTGGAGAAAGCTCTTTTACAAACTCAAGGTAAGACTCATAAAATAGAATGACTCAGCCAGTAGACAGGTTTCCATAGCAGATAGCCACACAGTGAGATTTTCAGTGCATATCTACTCAAGCATGAGGAGTGCACTGGCTGTTATTTGGGAAGCTCGTAACTTATTTTTCAAAAACCCAAATCATAAATTGTTTGCTCTAAAATATTTCGTCCTGCACTATTTTTTTCTGTTCACAAGGTCAACCTCCTCCACTGAGAGGGAAATAACAATCCATATCTTACCTAGGTGATTAAAACCTTTTAATTTAAGTTGGAATTTATCACTACAAGTGTGAACCCAATTTAAGGTGAGCAAATAAATTGTTCTGGCTACTGAAACATTTCCCACAATATAAATTCCTGGATGAACTTCAATTCTATTCTTGTCTTCAAACACAGAGGTTAAGCACTTGAGTGGATGTTTTATTTATCTTTGTGAAGCAACTTTGAAAAAAATACAAACTATTTCTCAACTGTATGAGATCAAAGATTGTCTTTGCAGGCCAGAACCTCTTTCTGATCTGTTCCCAATGTTCCTTTAGTTTTGATGCAGCGGCAGGGATATCTGGCTGGGTATCCTGGCTGCACTGTTTCTTAGCTCTCTGTCCTTAGATTGATCAAATCTCAAGTTGCTTAGCTGCTGACAGTGACTATTTAGGGGTTTTGTTGGCGTTTTGAGAGTTTTTTTGTTGTGGCTATTGTTGTTGTCTTAGCTTACTGTATTGGATACTCTTCAGAAATGAGAGCAAATACGGGAAAGCATTTTATAAACTGTTTAATCATCATCATCTAATGTATTTCCTGCCCATGAAAACCATCCTCCTAGGAGCTCTGATGGAGACTGACACCTGCTCACGGTTTCAGCGGTTGGTTTGCTTCTTTGTTCATTGTCTACTTTTCAGGTAAAACCTAACTAAGCCTTTGCTGCCCACTGCAGGCGGAAAGAAGGAACAACCAACTCCCTTCTGCCTGAATGCTTCAGTGGCTTTATCTCGCGTGTTTTGTTGCTATGCATTGCTGAAAGAATCTCACTTATAGATATTTTCATCCTGTGAACTCAATACCAGTTTAATATTTATAAATATGGTTTGATTGACAATTACATGCATAATACCAAACAAAGAGAAATGGCAAGGACTTAAACAATGGATATTACACATTGTTTGTTGTAAATGATGACTATACAGACATTGGCGCAAAGCGTTTGGCTGTCCATTCAGTTCTCGCATTTTCTGCTGTGTTCACGTTACAATCGTTTAAAAAATCAGTTCAAAAGCTGTAGTGTTTCAGTTGTAGTCCACAATGGCACCGAGTAGTATATTAGGCCATGCATACATGTCGAATAAATACACAAATGGGTCTACACGAATATACGAATATGTGTGAAAACCCAAACTAGCCTCATAAAAAGCACGTCGCCTAGTTCAGTGTGGACAGGTCCCATTGCATTTGGGAAGAAGACTAAGGACGCGGTATACATCATCCATTTATGAAATGCACAGGAAAATGTGATAAATGTGCTGGGTTTCCACTTTTAGCAGTTCACAGGAGAATGCATGGGAGGATTTTCAACATTTCTACTCTAGTAACATCTTGTTACAGATTTTTTCAAGGGCTGTGAATTTTTTTTTTTTTCCAACTGCTATTTTATTGTGTTGCATATTGCCATAAATAAGGAGTTATTTAGTTGAGGTTTAAAAGACTTTCTTTGTCATAAAAAAATCATCAGTTAATTGTGTTAGTTATAATAGGATTACACCTTTAAAAATGAAAAGGGTATACTACTAGGGTTCTTTGTAAACTGTACATATTTGTTCTATATGAAATTAATAAGATCATAGAATCATGAATTTTTATTTTTTCAAGCTGAAATGGACTGTAAAGATGATGCATTGAAGGAGTTTGTTTGGAAACTGACATTATAATAATGACCTTTAATTCTTTCCTAATGGCCTAGATGGAATTAATTGGTTATTTCACTATCAGGGCTCATCTTGTTTGGAATTTTAAAAGAGTCTCTTCTTTCTCATAATGGGTTCTATCAAGCTTCTTTATAATTATCTGAAAGCACATGGTTAAGAGCCTTGGCATCCTCTGTCTACTGTCTTCCTTTCATCTTCTACATTATTTGCGGTGAAGAACCCATTTTTGTTCCTTTGTAATTCTGCTCTGGTCAAGCTACCATTTAGATCTTACTAACAGTCTTTTCTTTTAATTATGTTTCCTATATTGAGAATTTTCTTATTAGAAATAGGATACTGTTTACAAAAACTTAGAAACTGTTTTTTTGCTTAATGGAAGTTATAAGCTATCAAATTTCTAAACAGCTGCCATGCTGCCATCTTCTGGTTGTCTTGAAAGAATTGTTTTATGCTTATAAGTTTTATTTTGAAATGCATCTTGATGTACTTTGCATTTTTTTAAGTCTATTAAGTCAAGGACAAATTTGAATGGTTAGAGTTTACGGTGTGTAGAGTTCAGCTAGTCAAAAATTCTCAAGCAAATGATAGCATTCATCTTAGACTTTAAAGTATAAAGACTGAATGGACACCAAAGACACAAAAAGAGCATTTTATCCCATAATTAGTTACCTTGGAGCCCGATGAGATGGTTTCCTGATATTTTTCTATCATATTACTCTTTACATCGTATTTTTCACACCCCCTCACTGTGGCAACAAGAAGACCACCCTTCTCGCGATGAGTGTGAAACATCCCCAAATCCACACTGCCTGTGAACATTGGTAATGCATGTTATTTAATGCTGTTGCAGGCAGCACTGAGCTGTTTGCTAATTTAACTGCGTTATTTTCACCTTAGAACTCTGCCAGCACCTCACTGCAGGCCAGAGACCCCAAAGGAGGAGTAGAAGGAAGCAAAGGTTTCACATATTTTTAAGGACTTGCTTTGTCTTATGTGACCATTAAGATCTACGGCACCTTCTTTTTTCCTGTGTTAGTGTAATCTAATGATGCTCAAGTTGTGTGTGTGTGAAAACTTCTGTTTACTCTATTGGCATTCTCATCCTAGTAGCCCCAGAGACAAAAATAGAATCTTATATATATATATATACATATATGTATTATAATTTATATATATATGAGATACATGGATGTTTCACTCTGAAACTGATTTTTTTACATGTATGATAATACATACATTGCTTCATGTTCAAATGAGGAAGTACATTCAGTGACTTCAAGTCCCATGCTATTTTCAGTGAACTACATAAGAGTATAAGTCATAATAACTCATTGAAAATCAGAATGCAAATGATCCCAGTAAATGTTTAGCAACAGAGGATTCTCTCAACTGTGTATTAAGAGCAATCCAAAACCGAAAGCAGCTGAGACAGGTGCTAATTTCGTTCCTGTTATTAGTAATTAGTGATGAAATTTAATGGTGTTTCTAAGTAGCTCTAAAGCATTTGTCATATAAACAGGGCTTAAATAAAAGGGACCATTAAAATGTAGTTTTTAAGCTTAATAGACTTGGGCTAACAGGTATTTTGAATAATCAACACTTCTGAGAGCATACGCGATGTTTAAATGGCAAAATTGGCCCATTTATTATGGCACAGAATTGACCTTATAACTCCTGGATATACTGTATGTGGATTGTACTATACCCAGATGGTTGATAACTATTTGCTTACAAAACTGTAAGACATAAAATTCCTGTTATTACTTTACCCTAATAAAATTAGGTTTTAGTTTCTTATATTCATAAAAACTGCTGCTCTCATAAGTTGATAGATGTTAATTGAATGGATATTTTATCATTCCATAGCTATAATATGAATAAAATGAACATCTCTATTTACAAAATGTGCTATTAGAGTCAACTCTCTGAACTGTTTTGTTTCCATCCAGTAGTGAAGAGTAAATCTTTCTTAATACCCACAAACAAAATATAACACTCTTACCTGGAAAAACTCACGAATTTCTATTATCATCACTAAATAAGCTTGACTAAATGTTTTAAAAAACATACACATCTGTGTACATTATCAGTATAAGTAGATAGAGAAAAGGAAGGATGGACAGATAGATAAGACTGTCAATATGTATCTACTAAATTTCTGTTATGCTGTTGAGAAAGATTATCTCTATCAGTTAAAAAAAACAACATAATAAACTATTATAATCGAAATACATTCATCAGATACACATCTTAATCCTGAATCAAGAAGGAAATTTTCTTTTCTTTTCTTTTCTTTTCTTTTTTTGAGTCAGAGTCTCACTCTGTTACCCAGGCTGGAATGCAGCAGCATGCTTACGACTACCACAGCCTTGACCTGCTGGGCTCAGGCGATCCTTCCACCTCAGCCTTCCAAGTAGCTGGAACTACAGGTGCACGCCATCATACCCGGCTAATTTTTTGATTTATTGTAGAGACAAAGTCTTGCCAAGTAGCCCAAGCTGGTCTCAAAATTTGGGGCTCTGGTAATCTTCTCGCCTCTGCCTCCCAAAGTGCTGGAATTGCAGGCATGAGCCACTGCCCCGAGGGGGAAAATATTTTTATTCAATGTTTGTAAAAGTTTCAAACCCAACTCAGGTTATATCATTGTAAAACTAAACAAACTATGTAATGGTAAAAGTATCGCATTTGTTCTTCCTCCTGGTAACAGTCCCTGCTGGGTTTCCATTAATCCCTAATTCAAGTTAAATTTAAGAAAATGGACAAAAAGGATGAAATAGCTAAGAATATTAAGATTAAAACTTGTATCACTACAAAAGTTTTGAGGATAAAATGGATCCTCAATTTTATGGTACTGGAAATAATTTATGAAATGTAACTTGCTACTTCCTAAGAAATTGAACTCTGAATAGCTAAAGTATAATCAAAAGAAGAAATAAAGGAACGTAGTCTGATTTCGCCAACATGTATTGATCACTTGCTTGTTCTATGCCAAGCATTATGCTAGGTTGAAAAAAAATAATGTGTGCATGCCCTGTGCACATCCTACCCTCAAAGTGCTCAGAGTTCATCCAGTGAATACATGTATTAAAACCATACAAAGAGTATGTATGCAGGGTTCTACGAAGTATCTCTTAGGGACCCATTAAGTATGCCTGTGTGGTCAGGGAAGGGGCCACCAATAAATGACATATGGACTGGACCTGAGATGTTTAGATTTTTGCCAGATAAAGACTTGGATATTTGAAGAAACATGAGTAACACAGAGGTGTGGAAGCTTAAAAGCAGACATTTGGGGCACTGGTATCAGGGACAGCAGGGAGTGCATCAATGTGACTTGGACACAGAAGGCAGGCTGGGGGCGGGTGTGACATAGAAGACAAAAATAGGTAAGTGAGGGATCTTGAATGATAAGTTAATCAGACAACAGGTAAATCAAAACTCTTTAATAGAGGATGCATCTCGACAATAACAATACCATTGTTTATTGACAATTTTACATGTGAGATTTAATCTGACGTCAAAGCTGCCCTGAAAAGTAAGAATTATTGTCTAAGTAATTTTGCCAGTAGTAAAGCCAAGTCTTAAAGAAGATACAGGTTTTGTCTGGAATCCAATTGATAGTAAGTGACTCAACCTGGATATCTCCCTCGAGGTCACACTCTTATCTATTCTGCTCAACTGCCAAACTGATGACAATGGTGTTTAAAAACAAAACTAAGTGGGAGTAAATTGGAGGAAAGAGTATCTAAAAGCTGAAGAAAGCAGTTTAGAAGATGCCGCAATAACGTAAACCAGAAATATCACAGTCAGATTTACCTTGAAGCCAAAGACCTTCAACTTCCACATCCTCATTAGGTTAGACCTTTGTCACAACCCTGGGAGAAGCTTGAGTCAAGGCTTCCAACAGTTACACATGTTTGTGAAATTTGCAAATACTTCAACCACAAACAGTGAAGGCTCTGTCTTTTCCTACTCTGCCTTCTAAGCTGTTACATTTTTGTTCCTGTCCGATGGTGCTGGAAAGGCCACATGTATTTGGAGATCTGGCTAGAGAGATACATTTTTGGATATATTTATTTGGGGAAGAGTAAGATCTATTTATACAACTTGCAATACTGTCCTTGCATAAGTAAGCTATGAGCAACTATCTCATTGTAGGGAACAATTTCAGAAATATCGTCACCCCATGTTAACCCATCCAGCTTTGAGACATTGGTATAGGGCTAGAGGTCTCATTGGCACCCAATACAGGAAGTGTTTGGATACAAGAAGAGAAACAAGCTTTGAGCTGTAAGGGTCCGGAAACAAGTCTCAGGAAAATTCTGAATTATCAGAGAAATAGGTGATAAGCATAGTATTGTGTTCTCATTGATATTTTTTCCAAAAAGAATGTCGAATGGGAATACACTGTAATAGATAATGGAGTATATATAATTACATATGTTATTAACTGTTTTTCTTATTTTTTGATGGGGATAAAATGAACTAGATTTGATTATCATTTCTTTCTTGTAGAGCATAAACCTCAACATTATTTCAAACAGCAAATCTGTTTGAGTATGAATTTGCATGTTTTAGGTTTCCCATTGTATTTGTATCAGATTATGTCTTAGCACATCTGACACATCTTCTTCTTTTGACAATGTCTGGTGGTTCCAGACTGAACAGCAAGTAAAATTACCACTGATGCAGACAAATGGTCAACCACACCAGAGAAAAGACGATTATGTTTCTATTCTTCTTACAGAAAATGATATTATAGAATTGTTGTTGTGTGAAGAGGCAATCAATGATTTTGCAATCAAGAAAAGCATAAAAGAAGAAAATGTGCAGATGTGTTAAGAAAAATATTAAACAGCTTTTTCTAATTTTTGAGGTATTTTCAATCTTTTAAATCTGAAATTTCTTGTGATTTCTCATCTAATCCTAGTTAAATATTAACTTTCAAACAGATGCTGTATTCTTAAAGAGAATCCCCAAAATGATACCAAGTTTTGGTCCTAAAACATGGATTTTTTTTTCCTCAGTTAAAAGGAAACAAGAAAAGAGGCTGAGATATCATATAAACCTTTTAAAAGATAAACCTGCTAATACGCTTTAATCCAATGGCATGGAGAATCAGACTATTCCATGGTGCCTAGCATGAGTAGAATATCAAAAAGATTCTAGGTTTTCAAAGAAGACATTGAATTGAGGATATGTGATATCTGAGGAATCAATGAAATGTATGGGAAGAAATATCCAGGAGGAAGTTGAAATGACGGCTCTGATGCTGAGAAGAGAATTGAAAATAACCATGCAAATTTAAGGGAAATGAGCATTTGGTGATAGCTCAAGGTAAGAAAGCGGATGAGGGTACTCAGAGAGGAACTTCACAGTTGGGAAAAATGGAGAGTGCAAAAAATCAAGAGTGATAAACAAGATCAGGATGAGGAACTAGAACAGTGTCCAAGAGGGAGAAAAATTTCAGAGAGGTAGGCAAAGTATCAGTAGATAGTTGAATTCTCAAGCTAAAGTCAGAAAGGACTTTGTGAAAAATTCAAAAATAGCAAGGTCTTCAGGGATGCAAGGACAATGAGGACTAAGAGAAGAAGACTTTTTGGGGGGGAAGGTTGTTTTTGAAATCACTTTATTAAGCAATGATTGTCAGACAAAAGCCTGCACTTATTTAATGTATACAGCTTGATGAGTTTGGAAGTAAGTATACACTCATGATACTATCACTACTACACTCATGGTCATATACTTATCTATCACTATGAACAATGAAATTTAAAAGGTGACTGGTAAAGGCATAATCAGTTTTCATCACATAATAGAGATAGAAGTCTGCATCTGAATAGTAAGTGGGATATCTGAAGCAAAATCTATGGTCACACACTGTGCTTTCAGAAAACATGTGGGGAAGGAACATGAAACATAGTCTAGAAGAAAATAGGTTTTATAATTAAAAATATATATACAACATACTCCTATACTATCTGGATATACACCAAAATGTTACCCCTAGATAACAGAATTTCAGGCAGTTTAATTGGTTTTGTGTGTCTGATATCCAAGTTTCCTTCTATATAAATATAAAATATGAATTTATATGTAGAAATTGCCTTATACCTAAACATATATTTTCCTTTGTAATAAGAAAATACTATAAAATTACATGATGGGCAAAAGGCTTATAAAATATAAAAAAAGAATTAGCTATTGTTTAAGGAAGACGCTAATATTTACTATAGTTTAGATTGATGAGAAGATGTTCGAAGAGAGGGGAAAAATAAAAGACAGGAGACGAAGCAAAAAACTAGACAAATGGGAAAAGGTAGAGTCAATAGCCCCAAAGTGATAGGGCTAGACGTGATGAATAGAATCATCTCCTCTCTAAGTCTGGAAAGGAAATAATAATGCCATTAGGAAATTATGTGTTTCAGGTGAAAGAAAAGAAAGTTTGAGGGCTAAAGCCTGAGTGGACTATTTTCTTGTTTAGATAAGAGATTCTTATATCAGCAGAATTTCAGGAAATCAGGAGGGTTGAAACCTCATAGAAGAGCTACCAGGGAGACTGTACAAGGGAGCGAACAAAGAAAAAATGTGCCAAGTGATATTGAGGGCAAAGCAAACTAATAGGGCAAATTCTGTCGTTATTTTCTCCAAGCATTGTAAGGCAGGAAATCTTTCCTCACTCATCGCTAGATTCATTGCTGAGACACCCATGATAAAAGATAGATTAACCAAAGAAAAGCCTACAGATTGATTTAATATGCATTTTACATGGCAGGGGAGCCTTGAGACATGAAGACCCAGACTGGGGGTATTGGCTCACGCTTGTAATCCCAGCCCTTTGAGAGGCTGGAGGAGGATTCATTCCTTGAGGCTAGAATTTGAGACCAGCGTGGACAACACAGTGAGACATCATATCTACAAAAATTTAATACCTGAAAAATAACAGGCTAGTCACAGTGGCTCATGCCTATAATCCCAGCACTTTAGGAGGCTGAGGCAGGAGGACTGCTTGGGTCTATGAGTTAGAGACCACCCTAGACCAACCTAGACCAGCCTCGACCAGCCTAGGCAACATAGCCAGTCCTCATCTTTACAAAAAAAATTAAAAATTAAAAATTAAAAATTAGCCAGATATGGAGTCCCAGGCTGAGGCGGAAGGATCACATGAGCCCAGGATTCAAGATGGCGGTGAGCCATGCCACTGCACTCCAGCCTGGGTGACAGAGTGGGACCTCAACTCAAATAAACAAACAAAGAAAATATGTTTTCAAAAATTAGCCAGGTGTGGTGGTGCACATCTACAGTCCCAGCTATTCAGGAGGCTGAGGTGAGAGAACTACTTCAACCCAGGAGTTTGAGGGTACAGTAAGCTAACATCACACCACTACACTCAAGTCTGGACAACAGAGCAAGACCCTATCTCTCTCTTAAAAAAAAAAATAGACTAGAAAAAAGAAGCCACAACAATGTGTATTTTTATTATGCTAAATTTGATAAAGATGTTAGTTGTGAAGTATGATTGGACAAACAAGATCTGATTCGATGGTAATAAAGTGGGTGAAATTTAGCAAGGACTGTTCAGATTCTTCTCTGTGTCCCTGTGTCTTCTGAGATAAGGACATTCCCTTCTCTCAAGCAAAGAGAGCTCTCTCTTGAAGAATGCTATGGCCTGCTTCAGGGGAGGAGAGGGGGAGAAGGTCAGAGAGCCACCTTCCTGCTTTTGCTATTTCCTCAAACGTTAAGACGCCATATTTGGAGATGCACCTTCTGATTTCCATCAATATGCAGCAGCCTAGACGTAGCAATGCGGGAAGAAGTCGATGTTCAAAATAAGCAATGTGTAGAGAAGGGTCAACAAGAAGAAAGGAGTGAAGTAGTTGCTGAGAGGTCAGATGATATGAATGACTGATAAGACAGGCACAGCAAGGGTGGAAGCACAATCAGGAGTGACCTTGGAAATGAAGATAAAACCAGAGATGAGAGCAATATCACCAGAATTACCAAAATGTTGTGGGTGGTAATCTTTAACCCAGAGAGAAAATGGAGGAAAACATTTTCTTTTTTGAGACAAAGTGCTTCAAAATGTTTCATCTCCAAGACCATTTTGAACGTTTAAAAATTTTGTGCATTAGATACAAATCCTAGGAATTCACAAAACATGAGAACATAATAAAAACCACAAGAATGACCACAGAATCAAAACTGATGCACACATATCCGACCTACAATTTTTCTAAGTTCATTTGAGAATGGGGTTTCCTAAATTTATATATATTTTTAAATGAAAGAAATTAACTTCTAAATAGGAAATAAATGAGGAAGGCTTGCAGCCAGAATGAAATGTTTGTTAAATGCTCATCGATTAAGTTGAGGCATAAATTTTAGACAAAGAGTTGAACTCAAAAACCAAAGATTTTATAGAGGCAGCCATTATAGAATATAGCTCGTTAAATGAATTAATCAGTAGAGTGAAACTGAAGGCCATGGGAATTTGAAAGTCTTGAGTATAGAATGGATCATGCAGAGGGTATTCAATTTGCACACAATCTTTTGAAAACATAAATGTAGAAAGAAATACTAAAAGGCCACTACAAAAGACCTCCAAGAATGAGGGCAACCAGGTAAATCTAGGTTTTGAAAAATGATACTCTGTATTTCCTAGACTGCAGATAAGAAGGAGTCATATGCTAAGTGTTGTCAGTTCAATGTTCCACAAACACTAATAGGAACCAAGGCAAGGCCAAAACTGCTGATGTCAAAACTCGCAGGAGACTGAACTGTCTGTTTGCAAAAAATAAAAAAAAAGTGGGGTGAGAATTAGAGGTGAGCTAGGCTTAGGTAAAATAAAGAGTTTTAGCATATGTAGAAAGTTATTGGAAATAGAATGTTGTCCAAGCATTTAGAAATAATTAGAAGTAAGAAGAGACTTTGACAAGAGGACAAAGCAAGGAAGATTAAGTAGTAATCTAAAGGGAGCTAAAACTGAGAGAGGTTGCTCAGGTAAAGAGCTTTCATTCTGAACTTGAACTTTGATTATTCACAAAGACAAGATTCAAAAAACACAGAGAGAAAGGACAAGGGTTAAACCTTCCTTTCAAGGGTTAAACATTTTCTGTCACAATAAGCAAAATAAAGTTTCCAAAGTAAAATACAGTTTGGAAGTCCTGAATACTATATTCCTTTATGGTTATCGGTGCCCATTTGTGCTCTAAAATGTTTGAGGTATTCTTCAGTTGAGAAAACAATAATTCACTTACATTTCTTTTATTTAACATTTCTCAAATTTGCATAAACTCAGCCATGTGGGGAAATAAAAGGACTAGAATAGTCCTGAACTACAGAGTCCTTGGAGAAAAATGGCAGCAGGACAGAGCTGGTTGATGAAATGATTTTCAAAACCCTTTGAAACGACTTATATCTTTGAATCTATGGATCTGTAAAGAGATAACTGATGATGTGAAACTACGTGGATGAGCAAAGGAAGGGTTGCTGCATATAGTCCATGAGTTCCGGGAAGACCAAAACCATTTGTTTGGTCTCTGTAGCCATCAACAAACAGTAGATTCTTGACCATGGATTTTGGCAGATTGAGTGACACTTCTCTAATATTAGGAGTTTGATTATATTTGCCCAATTTATACAATGCTGAAAGGGCTATGGATATTTTAAAGACCATGCTCGCTGTCTAGATGTCAGTAAGCAAGCCCATCCACCTCTCTAGCTGATAGCAATATATATATATATATACCAAGCAATGTAAAACTTGTGAAACAAAGCCACTCAAAATCTAATGAAAATTTCTTAAGCGATATACAGCATACGCATTTACAACTCGAACGCAAGAAGATATATGATTAGTAGAGCTTTTTGACAACTATGTTAGCATTCATCTCTTGGTTCTATACTAAGAGTTTAGAATGCATTTAAATAAGAAAGATGTCATAAATGAACGAGCCACGTGACTGTTTTTTTTTTCCCTTTACATGTGAGAAGGAAAAAAGAATCAGATACTTATTTAAAAGTCATCTTCTATCCAGAGTAAATATTAGGTGCTTCCATCATCTAATAACTCTGAATTTTAGAGGTCTTTTTAGTGACGAATATAAGTGAGACTTTTTTTTAATGGTGAGTACCCAGAATACATTCATAGGAAGGAAAAGTCTTTCATATACATAAGTCCTCTCTGATGAAGTCAAGCTACAAGCTTTAGGCCGACTTTCTTTTCTCCGTGCTGCATCAGGTATAAGCAAGCAAAGAGGATTTTTTTAAAAGTCTGTTCCATCACAAAAGAGGAATGGAAAGGCACCGTGCCTAAACTCTAAGTGGGTTTTTCTCTTTATTTCTAACCTTCTAGAACCTGTTCCGAGTTTTAAAGGCAGGCTAATCTTACTGTCACTCTTATGACATCTCTTGGGTTTTTAATTTTAAACAATCTGTAGAACGTAAATGAAGGAAGCACATCCTTATGGCCATTGGAGAGGAAGCGAACAAAACTTTTGTTGGATTAAGAAAAGTAGTTTCATCTGGGATTCTGAGAATCTGTCTTATTAACTGACTGACCACGAATTATTTGGAGTTTATAAGGTAACAATTCCACCGATGGAGGAGACATTTCAACTGTTTGTTAAAGGTTAAATTCACCAAAGAGGAGGATATTAATTGACCGCCTCTCTAGAAATTGGCCAGTCTACCGCATGTCCCTTTTAGTAGTCCCTCTAAACCAGAAGGATTCTTTTGAAGGCATTTCTATCAGAATACCTGTTGACCCCAAACTCAAACAAGTGGTAGTCATCCAAAGAACAGAATGGGAATAGATAATTCATTCAGCCTAGATAATTTTCACAATACAAGGACAAAATAAGTTGATGGGTATTTACTGAAGGAAAAAAAATAAGTCTGCTTCATCTTACACAGTCCAAACTGAAATTATTTAGCACTAACAGCTTAAATGCAGCCCAGGTTTATAAGGAACATTGCTGGGGTGTGGCCTAGTTTGTTAGGATATTGTCTGCCTTTCTCCTTCTTGAATTAGTGCAAACCGCAGTCTGGTCTCAGTTTGCGCACTGGAAATAATGATGACTTGAGCTCAGTTTAAAATTGTTTTTACATTACTCCTGGCAATGGAAATGCCAGAAATGAGGAATTCCAGTGGGTTGCTGTATTGTTCACATGTTGTACTCGTGGCCATGATGTAAGCGAAGATGTCTTACAGGTCAAAGGACACATCATTATAGCGTGTTCTCTACCTTCTTTGAGGCTAAAGTCAACTCACTACATTACATGAGGCAATCATTAGCTCCTCAGCCCAGCCACATAACCCACACTTAATCTGTGGGTTCCAGACGGGAAAATCTTGTTCTAACTAGATGAAGGAGTGGTCATCTCCACTCATTCATATCTCTGCTCTATAGACTAGAAGACTCTTACATCTGCAGGTTTAGGAACTTTCTCTGTGGGAAAGCCTAGCCATATCGTAACTCACATAAAACGGTCATGCCCGGAGGTTAGAAAATTTATTTTTCTATTCAACGCTACATCTTCAATATCCAGAACACTAACTGCTTACGGTTGGCGTTCAATGAATGTTTGTTGAATGAATACTTGAGTTTTTCCTCCATATAGTCTCTCACGACTTCTAACACACGCTTTCAACCACCTCTTCTCCCCCACGCAAAAAAATCTTTGATGAAACAAACTTACAATTGTTTACTCATTCTCTCTCTCTCTCTCTCTCTCTCACACACACACACACACACACACACACACACACACACATACACACACACATTTTCTTTTGCATCACATTAGTAACATGATTTGGCCTACCTGTAAGAGAACCAAATACTAAACTGATCATATTTAATCATTTTAGACATGGGAACAGGAGCAAATATACTCTCATTGACCTACATGAAGTTTACTTGGAAAACCTAGTTCCATAAAGTATTTTCATCCAATCAAACAAATTTTTCTAAGACATGCTTGACTGCATATTCGCATCTGTTTGATCGTTATGAATGTCAGCAACTATCATTAGGCAAATGTATTGCCAGGCATGTGGGAATCACACAAGTAGAAAAGATATGCTATACGAGTGGAAGTGGGGTCTAATAGCTTAATGTGGAGAAAATACTAATGTTGCCATCACCTGCACTCCATTGGGTATTCTGATAAACAAGGAAAGTCAGCAAAATGTTCAGTGATAATCCTCACCGGTTATAAAAAAAAAAAGTCAAACTCTTACAGAAACAAGATAATTGCAGAATTGAAGAAAACGTATTTTTTATTAGGTTGACTCTTAATATCTACCAGGCAGAAATAATTCTCTTTATTTTCTTAAGTTAATGAGACAGTCACACCAACTCAAGCTCAGCCACTCCTCACTTATACACCCAAATAAATAGGCATGTGATGTAACAGAAGAAAGGAATTTTATTCTAAAAGCTGGCATATAGGGACATGGACAAGCTCATGTGAAAAAAAAATCAAGGCTGAAAGCAAGGGTTTAAAAGGGAAACTTGGTGTGGAGGCATGCAGGCATGGCACAGGGTGTGTCGTGATGGCTTATATTGGATGACAGTTCTCCTGGAGGTCTAGTTGCTATTATTGCAGGTTATAGATGAACCTTCTTGTGACACCTCCCCCACAAGTGGGAGGTACTCACAATCAGGCTGTTTTAAGATTGGCTTCTGAGATTTCTCCGCAAGCACAATTTCAGATAGCCTACATCGTGAATAGAAGGTTCTAAAACATGTTCCAAAGCTTAAGAGACAGGAAAAAAAAAAAAAACAACTTTATAGTGTGTTTTAAGGCTGAGATACTTGGTACAACATTACCTCCAGAAATAGTTTTTTAAAAAAAAAAAAAAGTTTTACCATTTTAAATACACCAGTGGCATTTTCACTTATAATAATCTTCCTGAATAGATGAACTTTGTGGTCAGTAATACGAGGTATGAAAATTAAGTTTGCAAACTTGTCCTAGAAACAGTGCTACAAGCCTCATGACTGAATACCACTATGGTCACCTTTGAAGTACTCCCCGAGAAGCTGTGCATCAATGCCAGCATCTGGTCTACCCGTCAAAGCAATTTTGGGTCTCTTTTCCTGGAGTGGCCATCAGAGCTGTCTTCGCGAGAATGTCAGAATTTGAACTAGAGCAACAAACGAACATTCTTTGTCTTGTTAAACTTGGCAAGGGTGGAAGTGATATCAGGGACATGTTAGTCCAAGTGTATGGGGATGATGCCATGAAGAAAATGGCGGTGTACAAACGGGTTAAATGCTTTTCTGAGGGGAGAGAAAGTGTCACTCATGAAGAAAGTTCAGGAGCAGTAATGAGCATAACCGACAAAAAGATAGCAAACGTTTGTCAAATCGTGCGTCAAAATTGTTGGCTGACTGTGAGAAGCAAAACAGACCAAATAAACAACAATAGAGAAACAGGACAATCTTAACTGAAAATCTTGGCATGAGAAAAGAGAGTGCAAAAAATGATCTCAAAGGAGCTCTTGCATCACGACAATGCACCAGCTCACACAGCACTGCCTGTGAGGAAGGTTTTAGCCAGTAAGCGAATAACTGTATTGGAACACCCTCCCTACTCACCTGATCTGGCCCTCAATGACTTTTTCTTTCCCCAAAGATAAAGGAAATATTGAAAGGAAGACATTTTGGTGACATTCAGGACAACAAGAGTCATACAAAGACTGCTCTGACGGCCATTCCAGAAAAAAGAGTTCCAAAATCGCTTTGACAGGTAAACCAGGCACTGACATTGGTCCATGGCTTCCCAGGGGGAGTTCTTCAAAGATGACTGCAGTGCTATTCAGTCGTGAGGCAGGTAGCACTTTTTCTAGGATGAGTTTGTGAACTTAATTGCCACTCCGCATATGAACACTGTTTTTGCTAGCCATCTGACAAATGAATTTAACTGGTGCCTTCTTAATGTCTAGGATCTCGGCCTCATATACCCAGGTCTCTGCTAAGGGAATGGAGACCTTTTTAACTTACAAATTTATTTTAAACTTACAAATAAAGTTTTTTCTTCTTGTCTGTGAGGCAAGGACTGTGTTTTCTTCATATTAAATCATGCTGTTATTAAAGGTGAAACCACATTATAAATCAGATAAAAATGAATTTTATTTTATTTTTTGAGTTGCAGTCTCACTCTGTCGCCCAGGCTGGAGTGCTCATGACCACTGCAGCCTCTACCTGCTGGGCTCCGGCGATCCTTTTGCTCAGCCTTCCAAGTAGCTAGAACCACAGGCATGTACCACCCGCCTGGCTAATTTTTTGATTTATTGTAGAGACGAGGTCTCACGAAGTTTCCCAGAACTCAGGCAATTCTCTCACCTCAGCCTCCCAAAGTGCTGGGATTACAGGCTTGAGACACTGCACTGGGCCTTAAAATGGAATTTATAGTTTCAAGGGAAGCTCATGAGTGTTATGGTAACAGGCCTAGAGTGTTTTCATGAGATATCAAAAAGATCTTGAGAGTCATTTTACAATAAACTAGAGAAAAAGAAAGATCTAGATTGTATTTATTGTTACACCACCTCAGTCGAAGCTTTTGGGGACCTATCTTAGCTGAGTTATGTCATCTGAGCAATGTAACTAGGACTAGTACTATCCTGATATGTTCCATGTTACAATTTACATCATCACATGTAGTCGGTAAGTTTTGTTGTTTTTTTTTTTTTGAGTTGGAGTCTCACTCCTTCGCCCAGACTGGAGTGCAGTGGCCGCTCCCGGCCCCCGCAGCCTCGACCTGCTGGGCTCCGGCGATCCTTCCGCCTCAGCCTTCC